>NC_133617.1:177285118-177357618 GCF_048593235.1 Sminthopsis crassicaudata | reverse complement strand
TCCTTCACTAACAATATTGAGGCTGCACTTGGTCAATGCAGGAATCTGACATGAGGACTCACAACCAAACCCAAGAGCTGCAAATTGTTTTCCCTCCCTCTCTCCAAGGCCATGGAGATCCTGGTTCTAGGCTCTCATGTTAAAGCTGCTGCTTTGGCTATAACAGTCAACCTGCACTGGGGCCTCTGCCTTGGCAAGACTTTAGAGGTGGGGGTTTGCTGGAAAGGCTGGGGGAGGGCAGTGGTCTGTGTTGCTAAAGATCCCCACGGGAGGGTCAGTGGAAAGCTCATATCTGCTCTTGAAATAGAGCTCAATACTCCTCATGCTTCATCCTTCCAGAACCTCAGAGACCCAGACTACAGAAATCAACCCTGAAGCAGCAGTCTGGCAGGTCTCTCAATTGTGATGCTGGGTCATTGGACTGAATAGCAAACAATAGAATGGGGAATTGGAACAGCTCAGTGTGTGTATGTGTGTGTGTGTGAGAGAGAGAGAGAGTGTGTGTGTACCACTGTGCAGCACTTAACCAATCCTGAGGAAAAAACCTCAAATTTCAGCTGGGGCCAATTCTGTCTCTTCAAAAGTCACTTGGGGCATACTCTTGGGCTGGTGAAACATGAATTGTTCATTATGAGATTAGGCTGAGAAACTTTGAGTTCCAGCCTCTAAAGAATCTACCCTCAAAATGGAAGGAGTCAGACATTGAAA
Organism: Sminthopsis crassicaudata; assembly: GCF_048593235.1. Lineage (NCBI taxonomy): Eukaryota > Metazoa > Chordata > Mammalia > Dasyuromorphia > Dasyuridae > Sminthopsis > Sminthopsis crassicaudata. The sequence goes on along the minus strand of NC_133617.1, from coordinate 177,356,910 downwards.
ATTTGGGGAAAATAAAGAGAAAAAAATACCCCCAAATTACCAGAGATCTCAGAAGGAAGAAAGCTCAAAGACCTTGAACATAAGCAGATAAATCAAGAAGAAAACCATTAATGGTTAAAAGAGATATAGACTTCAGATCTAATAAATTAGTTCAGACATATATGAATAAATACACTGCAAAACAAAGACAAGTGTTACTTGATTAGCCAGAAAATCCTATGGAATGTGAGGAGAACATGGAACCATAATCTTGTTCTTGAGTGATTCAAAAAAGAAATGAAAATTATGAGAGCAGAATTTATGGCTACATAACAAAAATAATAATAATGAAAAAAGAATAGAAAAACCAGAATCTACAATGGCAAGCCTTACCAAAGAAACAAAAGAGAGAACAATAGATTGGGACTACAAATACACAGAAATGAAGGGTCATCTAGAAGATAAGCAAAAAACCTTAACATTTAAAAAGACTCAGTACACAAGCAAAACATCTCAAAAATAATGAGTAGAGATAAGAGTATCCCAGAACATAACAGGACAAAAATTCCTTAACACAAGGCAGGACATAGAAAAAATGGCCTAGAGCTTCCGAACTTTAAACTTCAAAGTATCATTTGAAAGAATTCATAAATTGGCTCTGGAAAAAAAATCCCTAGTCTCCCAACTCCAAGATATATGATTATTAATTTAATCATTTAATTAAAACAAATTTTACAAGCACTTAGGATAAGACCTTCAAATACAAAGGAAAAGAGATTTGAATAACAGGAGATCATTCTGCACCCACTAGAAAATGTAGAAAGAATGGAATAATATGATCTGAAGAGCAATGGAACTCTGAATGCAGCCCAGAGTGAATTATCCTCAAGATTTGCGCTTAACCATAAATGAAAGAAGGTGGATGTTCAATTGTAAAGAGGCATTTGAAACATTTTTAGAAAGAAAATCAGAACTGAAAATATTACTTGCTCCTTGAATGCTCCAAATAACAGAAATATAGAAGGTGGGAATAAATGCAACAACCAAGGACAGTGATAGCAAATAGAGAGACCAGAAAGAAACTTCTTTTTAAATATATGTGAGACAAGGTTAAATCTGTTTAGAGATATGGTATAAAGTACTGGATTAAGCCTAATTTCTGACAGGGCTGCTTTTCAGCTTCCCAGCAATTTTTAAAAAACCAAATAAGAAGTTACTATTCCAGGTAATTTATGCTTTCCACTTTGTTAAACACTGGTTTATTCACATCCTTTTCCTAATTCTTACATAGTCAGTTCCATTAATCTATCTCTGATGCCTATCTTTTGTAAGCATGTTAGCATAAAAGAGTGTTGTACTTTGTCAAAGGCTTTTTCTTGCATCTATTGAGATGTTCATGTGGTTTCTGGTACAAATCTCTTTTGGTTATAATGGATAATTTTTTGGGGGGGCTTAATTGCTATAGTTTATGAACAATATTGTGTTTAAAGTTTTAAGTCCATATTCATTAATGATAATGGTTTAGGACTATATTTATTTCACAAAAGGATTCTGTTAGAGTGCTTTTTTCCTTAATTTTTGAGAATCATTTATGAAATATGAGTACTAACTATTCTTTAAAAATTTGATAGAATTATCCTGTGACTCCATCAGGGCCTAGAGTTTATTTTTCCCTTTAGTAGTTCCTTTACAATTATAATTATTTCTTTTTATGAAACCAGGTTATTTTAATCTCTATTAGGTTTGATATTTGGGTTATATATATATATTGCTGAAGCAGTTGGGGTTAAGTGACTTAGCTAAGGTCACACAGCTAGGCAGTGTTAAGTGTCTGAGGTTAGATTTGAATTCAGGTCCTCCTGACTTCAGACTCTATCTCCTCTGCCACTTAGCTGCCTCTGGGTATTTTATATTTTTAAGATTATTCTATTTCTTCTATGTTCTCAGTTGTTAACATATAACTCTACAAATATGTTCAGATTGTTCATTTTATTCTTCTGGGTTTGTGGGGAATTTGTCTTCCTTATTTGCTATTTTATTGATTTAATTTTCTGCCCTCTTCTTTTTAACCAGATTAGCTTCAGGTTTATAAATTTTATTAGAACCAACTTTTAGTTTTATTCATAATTTCTATGGGTTTTATTTAAAATTTGTCCATTTCTCCTCTAATTTCTAAATATCTCCTCTTTTGTGTTTTTATCAGTCAACTAGTCCTATTTATTAGTTAAATTTTTTTTTTTTTTTTTTTTTTTTTTGCAATCCTTTCTAGAGATAATGTCTCTCACTTCCTTCTTTTTACATCTTCTCTTTCTATCTATTCTAGTCACTCATTTTCTGGTTCCTAACCCTTATAGTTACATATTGCACATGTTTTTGGACTTTTTCAAAGTATTTATCAGTTGAGTTGACTTTTTTCCTTATTAAAATGACATAATTTGTTGTATGGTGGGAGGGAAAGGATGAGGAAGAAAACTGAAGATAACTAATAATGTGAGAAATAAAAGATCATTATAAAACTTATTTTAAAAGAAAGAAAAAATAAACAAACATGGATCAGATGGACTTTGAACTTGTCCTTAAGCTTCTCACCTTTAGGGTATGCAGTATAATATATCGTATTTAAAGTAATGACTCTGGAATCAGTCCCAAGGACGGGTTCAATAATTCTATTAAAACATTTTTAGCCATATTTTTCTTCTGCAAAATGAGAAGTAGAGTAGAAGGTGTCTAAAGTCCCTTTTAGATTCTTCCCTTGATTAGGTAAGCAATGGATAGTTTTTTAGCAGTGGAATGACATTATCAGAGTGTGCATATAAAGTCTATTTTCTGGAACCTTTAGTTCTCCCTCTCCATTTATCATGTCCACAGAGTCATTGTGACAGAAGATTTTCTCACATTAATTATATTTACAAGATTTCTACCCATGATTAGCTCTTTGATGCTGAAGGTTTGAGCTATGCCTCAATGCCAAACTCCCTTTTAGTTGGGCAGAATGTGTGAAACAGAGTCTTAGAGGAAGACTGGAAATGGACTTTTTAATATCAATTCTTGGCCTTCACTGCTAACTGAGAGTCTATTAGAAAGTCAAATTCTATCAGAAGGTTCATTAAAACCAACCTGAGAAAGAAAGTTAAACCAATAGAAAGGCAGCAGGAACAAAGTGGGGAAAAACACTCTTAGCTGAACCAATCATTGATTTTCCCCAGGAAGCATTGCATTATCCTGATGTTTTCTAGATTGGCCTGCTCTCCAGGGAGCCAATTCTGTGTAGCACATAAGTTACTGGCACCATTTTGCTTTTGGAGGTCCATCTTCCCATAGCTATGATGTAGTCATGGCTCTAGGACCCCTACTGTAAGCAGTGATTTACAATAGAGAGAGATCTTATTTCGAGAGCAAACTCTAGATTAATGGTATAATCTTGCACAAGTCACTTCACCTATTTAGGCCTTAATTCCTTCATCTATAAAATGAGATTTAAAAATTAGATAATCCCCCACTTCCATTCTGTAATGGTCTCTTATAGATTATCATATTTTGTGATTTTAGGATTGGATTCAGCTCATGAATGAATGAATGAGGGAATGAGCACTAGTTAAGGGCCTAAGGAAATGGCAAACAATTACAATTATTTTTGCCAAGAAAACCCCATGGAGATATGGTCCATGGGACTGAAAGATCAAACAACAAAAACAAAGTGAGTGTGGGAGTGGTAAGCAGCACTATAAAGGAGTAAACCGACACACCCCATTCAGAACAATTATGGGCTCAATTTGATCATGGCTCATGATTGCAGAACTGGAAAGGGAGGGGAAGGAAACCAATTGGTTGGTGAAGTTTTAAAAGAGATATCCAGAGAAAAAAGAAATAAAAGAAAACATGGCTGGGGCTTTTTAAAAAAAATGGTGATCTGGGAGAGGCAGTGAATAGTTGTATAATAGGGACCATAGTGTCCTCTGGTCTTTCAGAGTTTTTCCCCAGATTGTTTGGATAAAAGATCCTCTGGTGAGATCAGCAATTGCTCAGCTTTCTCACTATAAGCAATCAATAAATGAAGAAACATTTTAAAACTCCTATGTACCTGGCACTGTAGTAGATGCTGCATATACAAATGAGACAGTCTCCACTCTCAAGGATTTTATATTCTATGGGTGAAACATCATATATAAGTATATACAAGGTATTATTTTTTAGTGGGGGAGGACTAGGTGAGTGGGGCTCTAGCTGCTGAAGGGAAAGACTTCATTTAATAAATAGGAAAAGGGAACTAGGTAGCATAGTGGATAAAGTACCAATCCTGGAATAAAGAGGATCTGAATTAAAATCTGACCTCAAATCACTGGCTATGTGATATTAGCCACATCACTTAATCCCAATTGCCTAAAACTAAAGAAAAAGAAGGTAGTGAATGAATTGAGTTTTGAAGAAAACAAGGGATTCTAAGAAGTGGAGGTAAGGAGGAATTGCATGTAAGGGATGGAGGAGAGACTGAGCAAAGGCATGGAAAAGATAAGAGAATGATATGTAAGGAATGATAAGAAGGCAAAGAACTGCAAAAGAAGAGAGATTTTGGAAGCACAACCTCTACTGAAAAAAGTACTTGATCAGGAGTCAGAAACCTTGGGTTCAGGTCTTGGATCTCCCACCAACTAGTTATGTAATCTCAGGCAAGTGATTTGACCTCTTTGAGCCTGGAAAATGATTGGACAAGAGGGTTTGTATGGTCTTTTGAAGCATTTAAGCCAGTGAACCTGAGGAGAAACAGAACTAGTTCCTGACAAAAACAGAGACTTGTCTCAGAGAGCAAGTGGATCATGCCTTCTGTGATGGTTCAATTCAGGTAATAAATGTACTTATGGGCAGTTTTGCCTGTCCTTTTGCCTTCCAAACTTTTGAAATATGTGCAGTGAGAGACCTTAGACACTATATCAAATCAGTTTTCTGTATAATCCTTGCCTTGTGAATTTTGTGGCACAGCATAGGTGGCCCAGTAAATAGCGTACTGGGCCTGAAATAAAGAAATCTCTTCCTGAATTTAAGTGTGATTTCAGAGACTTACTAGTTGTGTGGTCCTGGGCAAGCCACTTATCCTTGTTGACCTCAGTTTCCTCATGCGTAAAATGAACAAGAGAAGGAAATAGCAAACTACAGTATCCCTCCCAAGAAAATCCTCCAAAAGAAAATCCTCACAAAGAATCAGACATGACTAAAAACAATAACAAAGTGATTTTATATCCATCCTTCAAGACGTAATTCAAATTCCATTACCTTCAGGAAATTCAGCACTTGTTGACAGCCCAAATGAAGGGTGTGCTGGAGCCAAATCTAAGTGGCTTAAAAAAAGCAGATGGTTAAATTTTTGGTATGAAATCAACAAACTCTACAAACCAGGACTTGATATATTGTTTTGTTGATTGTCTAGACTTACAAGTGTTGCAGAAAATGTTGCTAATGCAGGTTCAACTTTAAAATATGTCCTTTTGGAGGCAATATATTTACCTGCATAGTTTTGGCTGTACTCTTTTGGTTTATACTTTTAGGAAAAGGAAGAGAATAAGGAGAAAGGGGGGGGGAGCAGGAGAGTGTGAGGAGGAAGAGGAGTAGGAGGAGAAGGAGGAGGATGTGAATTGAATTTGAATGAGGAAGAGAACTGATTACAAAACTCCAGATGGGGTCTGAGCAGGACAAAGTATAGTGAGATTATCACCTGCCTAGTCATAAATACTGTGTCTCTTACTGTACCCTAAGATTTCATTTTTTTTTGGTACCCCTATCACATAGTTGACTCCTGATGAGGGGACATTATGCTAACTCTTTCAGAGTTTGTTCAAACTACTCTCTGGCTAGAAAACCTCCATTTTGTACTTATAAAGTTGACTTTTTGAGCTCCTGCTAGACTTTACATTTATCTCTCTTAAATTTAACTTGTCAGATTTAACCCTATCCACTGCACTACCTGGCTGCCCTGGGCTATTTATGCCCATTGTATTCTTCATTGCCCTGCCATTGTCCCGTAGCTTTGTTTCCTTAAAGAATTTTCTATTCTGTAGGGGCAGACATATAACACCACTGGAAGAACGTTGGTGTTAAAAATGTGGTATTTTGTTTTCAGGAGAAACTTGGGGTATTTGAAGTCACTGGGGCATTTTTCCAACTTCCATCCAGCTGACTTTCTTCCTTCAATCCAATTCTGGGCCCAGTTTGTTATATATCTGCAATATCTCTCTAAGATATATGTGCAAATGAACCAGCCAGCTCTTTGGCTTTTCTATCTAATAGCAAATCTTAGTCTGGACAATAGTCATTAACCATTTAGTTTTTGCTTCGTGAATGTTAAGTCAAATTCTTTTGAATGGCTTTGGATATCATTTAGGCTACTCTACAGTGGAGTAGCACTTTATGTTACAATCAGCAATATGTAATCCAGAAATGGAAGAATGTAGAGGATCCTAGTACCTATGGGCAGTCTTTATTTTTTAAAAAAGTTGGACTATGTTGGACTATTTCTATGACTGTTGCAAATATCATTGATGGGCACATGTATCCCTGTTTTATCCCTTACTTGATTTAATTAACTGGATGCAAGTTGTCTTTGATGTCATATCTTTCAAAGAAGTAGTGATTCTTGAATTCTTTCATTCATTTAAATGTCAAATGCCTTATTGGAGTCTATAAGGAACATTTTGCTGTACTGAATCAAGTGATTTAAAAAAGAAATCAATGATGAATACAGTAGGAACTTGTTTACTTTGTACCTTGAAGCTCTGAGCCTTTGTCACTTGCCTTGACTTGTGTTACTGACCTTATGTCACTTGATTTATGTCAAAGCACTCAAATGACTCTGGGAGACAGAATGAAGCTAATGACTTTGCACAACCCTGCCTTACATAAGTCCAATTCAAGTGCATGTCAAAATGTCACCTTCATGATGTCATTAGTCCTCTTTGAGAATGAAGGATAAACAACAACAACCTTGAAACTGACTGTTTGCCTAGATTTGGTCTGCAATAGAATGCTGTTGCAGAAATCTTGTTTTTGTTTACTTGTTCACTTCTCATATTTTCATCAAGGATGCTTTCAATATGTATATAGATTATTCTCAGAAACAATTATTTATAAAGATGAGAAAGTATGGAGATTGATATTTATTGACTTGCTTCCCCTTTCTGATATTTGTACTGCTAAGAGTACCTTATATACAGTAGGCATTTAATAAATGTTGATTGAACAATTAAATTGATTTCAATAAGACAAGGTCTCTGGATAAATAATAAAATTGTTAAAGGAAGCTGCCAAGTAGACTGCTTCTAGGCCAGGGACAGAATTATGAAAGTAAGAGAACATCAGTCTCAGACTTTTAGCCTGTGTACCCCTTTCCTTCTCCCCTCACACCATACACATGCCTGTAAATTTGGAGGGTTGATAATCCCAGGCATCAATCAGTTTCCTCAGAGGGGATGGAAGATGGGATAGGTTTGAGGAGGGGGATGAAAAGGATAAAGCCTCTAAACTCCAGAGGGGAAACATGAGGGACAGTTTCTATAGCCACCAGTTATTGTGAGTGACAATTACTTTTTCTTTAAGTCCCAGGTCATATGGTGGGACTTCCAAGTTGGGTTTATTGATCCATTATAAAAGTGATCTCTCCTGTATTTGATGTCAGTATTTTTTCATTCTTCTTACAAACTTGTTATGCTTTATTTGTATTCGAGTTATTTCTTATCCCTTTTACTAGATTGTAGGACCCTTGAGGGTAAGGAGTATATTTTAATTATCTCTTACCAGCACTGAACTAATGCCTAGCATACACACACACACACACACACACACACACACACACACACACACACACACACATATGTTGTTAATAAATGTCATATGAATGAATGAACCATGAATGAATGATTCTATGGGTGAGGGGCAGAAAGCCTAGTACTGCCTTTACTTGATATGGGCATTGCTTGAAGATCATGACGTCTTAAGACTCTTTTGGAACAATCCAGCCACTTCTGTTAGTCACAGGGCCTTAATCATGTTCGCATTCATCTCCACCTCCTCCCCCCTCCCCTTCCTGCCCTCCACTTTCCATCCTTTGTACTCCATCAGGAAATGGCCTTTTTTGTTCAGATATAAGATCTGTAGGAAGCATGTTCTGCCTACTTGATGATTCATTCCTTTTCATTTGCCATTTTTAAATGCTAGATTTTTTTTTTTAGGACTTCAATGAATTGGCATACTTGGCAAGGAAAAGAATTGTAAGCTCCGACTCAGAGACATAACAACTCTGGGCATCAATCTCTCTCATTCTTTTGGGAGATGGTGCCACAATTTTCAACAGTTACAGGAATACATATGATGGAATTCTGTGAGATATAATGCTCTTCAGTGAAATACTCATCCATTCACTTTCCTTTGTTCTCTTCTGTGGGTGAATTGTGGGAAGAGTGATGCTAAACAAAAATCCATGTTACTTTAGCTGGGAATTTAGTTTGATTTGCATCTCAATGGGGGTGTTTATTCTTTTTTATTATTTTCCATAAAATCAAAAGAGATTTTTTTTCCTAGGCAATGTAAACGTTTTGCAAGCAGAACACACTTGCATCTTTTCTCTATCCCTCTGGTCATGATAAGCCAGAAGCATTCATCGCCAGAAATGGAAAGGATATTGCTCATCTGCCAAATGATCACATCTTATAAAAGTTCCACTTGTTTACCACGTGTGGAAACTTGGAGATTGAAAACAGAGAGGCTTACCTGCTTTAAATCTGAGACTATGAGCAGGAAAAGATGGGAAGCAATGTGATACAGCAGGAGAAAGATGAATGTTTCATTTCCATTGACTTAACTAGTTATTTAAGCAACTCATTTAACTCTTCTGAGCCTCAGTAATATCACTTGCAGAATGGAGACACTAAAGCTTGCAACCTCAGAGAGTTGTTTGAGGATCAAATGAGATGATTGGTTGATAGATTTTGAGTAAGAGGGAACCTTACAAGTCACCTAGTCCAATCCTTTAATTAAAAAAATGAGAAATTGAGGCTCAGATAGACTAAATGATTAGCTCATAGTCACATAGATAGTAAGTGACAAGAACTGAAATATGAACTCAAGTCCAAATTCTGTACTTTCCCCCCTGTAACATTCTATCTACATGTATATGTGAGGCAGCTGGTGACTCAGTGCATAGAGCACTGTATCCGGAGTCAGGATACCTGAGTTCAAATCCAATCTCAGACATTTCCTGGATGTGTGATTGGTTCAGCCCCTTAACCTCTGACTACAAGACAAAAGGATCCACTGGATCTAATGGAGGAGGAAATGACAAACTTCTCTAGTGTCTTTGCCAACAAAACTTCACGGACAGTTGGTCTAGAGTGTCACAAAGAGTCAGACGTTACTGGTCAGCTGAACAGCCACAAAATATGTATGTATACACACATTATGTATATAATGCATGCTTATGTGTGTCTTTATCTATATCTACATGTGTACATATGTGTGCATGTATATGTATACACACATATATATTTATATATGTGTGGGGAGTGTTCGATATAATCATAAATGATGAAGTATTAATATGTTAACCATGTGTTAACATCAAGGTTTCTTTTATAAAGTATGAACAACTCTGATGAGGAAGGGAATGATGCCACTGAATGAACAAAAATTGACTCTTCTCATGGACTAGGCTTAAAATAGCTAAACCCTGAACATAGCAATTTAGATGAATTAAAATAGGAGTCAACAGTCAGTGAAGAAAGCTATTGTGAAGAAGTTCATTGTATTTACTCAGATAGATATGGGAAAATATGGATGCTCTCTTTTGTCAGACAGACGATTGATGAGGAAATTGATAAATCTCTTTGATCAAGATTTGGGTGATCCAAGTCCTATACCCCAAGACCTGCATTGTGGTAGAGTCTTACCTCCCTTCTCTCATCAATTGTTAAGCAAGCAGAATTGATTATCACCCTCAGAATCACCTGCTCTTCCAAGGGCATATAAATTGTGAACTATAACCATGAGGGGTCTTTGGCATTTGAGAGGGCCACTTACATTTTTTAAAATTAATAAACATGTTAACTTTATGAATGAAGTGATTAAATTACCCAGAAATTATGTCCCTCAAACTTTTAAAATATCACAGTTCGATATAACTGTCAGTCATCTTCATTATCATCATCACTGCTATTTCCTTTTTTATTATCTTTTTTCCCCCTGAGGCAATTGGGGCTAAGTGACGTGTCTAGGGTCACCCAGTTAGAAAGCTTTAAGTGTCTGAGGTAAGATTTGAACTCAGGTCCTCCTGACTTCAGGACTGGTGCTCTATCCACTGCGCCACCTAGCTGCCCCCTTTTATTATAATTTTTGATAGAGTTCAGATAGAAATCATCCAAGAACAAGTCATTAGCCTGTTATTATTCTTGTATATTTTATAATCTTCAGACTTTTGTAGAGGTGCATAAAATCATTGGTTTTTCGAAGCGAATAAGTATTTAGACATGTAAGCTCAACCTCTGTAGGCTTGCTGAAAACATCTTAAGAACAACTGCAGTAAAAACAAAAAACCAAGATGTTAGGGATGAGATGAAATTCATTCTATTCTTATTGGTTCTTAATTTCTTCTATTATGTCTCTATATTTTGAAAGCTTTCCATTGCATGGAATTTGGAGGTAAGTATTTGTTATGGCGATACATTTAAATTATTCTTAATTTTTATATATCAATAACATGTCTGAACTATTAAGGAAGCAACTATTGCTATCTTTTTTCTTTTCATATTTCCCCATGGGGTTCAGATAGAAAAGTTCTAGGAGATATAGCTATTACTATTATTACTAGATTACACTATTCATTTATTCTTTATTTAGCCACAAAGTACAAAGAAAATGTGTTTAAAATTTCTTCATGAAACTAATACTTGGTATTCCATTCAATCCACAAATATCTTTTTAGCTTCTACTATGTATATGGTCTTTTTATGGGTATTTAGGATACAGTGTTGAATAAGATATAGTCCTTAACTTCAGGGAGTTTATATTCTAGCAGGAAAGATAAGGCAGGGATACAAATAACTAGAATATAACATACTATGATAGAGGACTAGGCGAGTCACAAAATACTCCAATTGTCTTTCTCCTTGTTATACTCTGTTTTCCAGAAGCATACAAAAATTTGTGTGAAAAAAAATTAGATGTAATCTATCTCTTCTTTGCTAAAATCCATCTGAAAAATGGACCAAAAAAGCAGAATTTAATGGAAAACCAGATAATATATCTGAGTCTAGCTTTCTATACCCATTCTTTTTTTTTTTTTTTTAAGAGTGGGTGTCTCTCTCTCTCTCTCTCTCTTTCTCTCTCTCTCTCTCTCTCTCTCTCTCTCTCTCTCTCTCTCTCTCTCTCTCTCTTTTAATAGCTCGTAATTCTGAGTAAAGGAGGCAAAAGAAAAAAAGGAGGTGGGTGGAGAGCCAGGTGTCCCCTAAATGTGCGGTTAGCAGTAAACTTTTTCTCCTTCATTTGACTCCACTCCACCCTTCACCCACCACTCAGCATTTTTTCCCCCTTTTGGGCAGCAGGTTTTACATTGACTGAGCTCTCAGCGGTAGGCCTCAACCCTCCCTTAGATAAAAGGACAAATCAGAAGGTACCTATTACATGTCTGCGAGGCAAGAAACAAAGGCCTGATGCTGACACCCTCCCACTAACTTGGGTTTTAATGGTAGGTTTAATTTCCTCATGCTTGGTGAATGAATGGGAAAAACAAAACAGAAACAGCCAGGGTGTGGGCAGCAGCAGTAGTGGGGAACCGACAGCTGTTGCATTCATAGTTAATCAGGTGTGTCTGTCTTTGTGTAGCATCTGTCTGCTACTGTTGCCATGCCACATGTGAAAGGGGACCGAGGGGAAAGGGCGGTATTCATGTTCAAAGCCACCATACTGACCTCTGCCTCTGTCTCCTCAGGATCGGCGAGCTTGTCTATTTAACTTGCCTATTATAGAAAACTGTAATTCTACTCTATTAGCCCACCCTAATCATTTGGAACTGACAAATTCAAGTTGGGTCCAGATTGCTATAAATCTACTTAGGGAATCGCGCATAGCGCTCATCCCTTCCCCAGGCTTTGCTTAAGATTAAATTTTACTCACCCATCCCCAAAATAATAATGATAAAAAGATCCAGATCCAAAGAGTGACCCACATTTCTGGATTTCCACCTTCTGTCTTTTTCCATTTTAAGAGAACTGAATGAACAGCTTGTACCCAAAGGCTGAGTCTCTTGGCTGTGGGGGTTTCCCTGTTAGATGAATCAGGGGCACCCACTCGCCCCTGAACTTGTTTGTCTCACGAGTCCTACCACACTGGCTTCATGTCTGCGTCACTATTGAGTCATTTCCCTGGTTGGAACACTCACCTCAATCCTACTCGTGTCCTCCTTTTGTCCCCAGCTCCTCCTCCATCCCTGCTCAGGGTGACCCAAGAAGAGAGGAGGATGGAGGAGAGTTTCTGACGTCTGCTGGAATCTGTCCCACTCTGTAGGTTTTGCTAACCCAGACCTGGCAAGGGTGACTAGCTTTTCTGGATTCTGGAGAGAAACAGCTGAAAAGGAAACAACCCCTCTCTTCCCCACTTCCACCCCACAAACAATGTGGCAGATTTGTACATCAGTGACTTATTATTACTTGAAGATCTTCTCCAGATGGAGGCTTTAACTGACCCCTCCCACCAGCAGCATCAGGGTCCTTCCCCCTACTCCTTTGGGGGCTGTTTCCTATTACATTTTTCTTCTGTTCATAGGCAATCTCTTTGGGTTCTTTGATGTGCTGAGTGGCAGCCCATAGAATACCGTGTATAGGTTAGAACAAAAATACAGCCACCTCCAATTTTTTATCCACTCCCCCTGACATTTCCACTAGCCTTTACCCCACTGTGCCACAGGGATGATGAGATGACAGCTCCTTGGTCAGGAGGCATAGAAACCTGGAGATATGTGGCAGGCAGAAACACTGGGGATCACAGCTTAAATTGTGATTAAAATCACTGCTTTCCTTGAGAATGCTTTATAATAGGCGCAACCTCATTTCTTTCTGGCTGTGGGCCTGGGCTAATTGTCACAGCTGGGTTATTGATCCTGGATCTTTTGGAGGTTAAGGGGCATTGTGCTTTCTGCTATCAAATGATTCTGGAAAGCTATCCAGTTTTTCCCTATCCTTTTCCCCATTTCCACCAAATCCTTCTTTACTTTCTTATCCTTTTCTTCTGCCTCCAAAGTCACACTAAGTTAGCAAATATTTATTAAGTATAGGCTTTATGGCAATGTGAGCAGCACCACCCATAGGTCCTAGCCCTTAAGCACTTAACTTAGCACGGTTAAGCAGGACTGGGAAGCAATGAGAGCTTAAGGGGAAGCACATAGGTAAGGCCCCAGGTCTCAGCAGGGGGTGCAGTGGAGGACTCATATATTGTTAATCAACAAGCTTTTACTAGGTGCTTACTTAGCACTGGGAATTCAAAGACTGGCAAAAACACAGACCCTAATCTGAAGGAGCTCACATTCTATCAGGGGAGAAACCATACCTAGAGTGTGCAGGTAAATGTTTAACAACACCCCACCTTCCCAACACTTTTATATTCAATCTGAAATATTAGTATTTTCTTAATTTTAGAAAATAAACAAAACAGCAAGTCATTTGTAGCATTCTCTGGTTTAACTGTCAGCTCTCCAAATGGAAAGTAGGCATTAGCATTAGGTTGGGCCAGGAAAGGCCATTTGGGAGAAGATAAGATTTGACTTGAGTTTTGAAGGAAGTCAGTCAATCAACAAACATTATTAAGACTATTTGCCAGGTACTGTGTTTATACAAAGAACTAGGGATACAAATATGTAAAAGAAAGTCTCTGCTCTCAAAGAGCTTACAACTGAATACAGAAAGATAATACACAAAAGAAAAATGAAGAGTAGGGTAGAGTGGGGGAGGGTCCTGGACTCTAGGACACGATGGAGAAATCCAAGGCAGTGCAACTGCTTCGGAAATGAACACAGCTGGCCTGGCTGCCTTCTTTAAATGAAGATTTTTGGAAGGACTTCTTCACTTCGCCTCTAGTCAGAGGGCAGAGAGTGCTGATGAGGTGTGAGTACCAAGGTTGAATTGATCTTGCTGGGTAATGAGGTTCCTGATGGATGATGAGGTGGCAGGAAGCATAATGAAGACCAAGGGAATGAAGCCAGCTGGGAAATGAATGCCAGGAGGCAAAGGGAAATAGGGAGAACATTCCAGGTATGGGGGACAGCCGATGAAAGGACAGAGCTGCAGGATGGAGTACCATGTGGGAAAAATAACAGGAGACAGTCATCGGATTTTAGAATATGTGTTTGCTGTTCAGTCATATCCAACTCTGTGACCGCATTTAGGGTTTTCTTCCCACGTGGTTTGTGATTTCTTCCTCCAACTGGTTTTCAGATGAGGAACCTGAGACAGACAGGGTTAAGTGACTTCCAGGACCACACAGACTAGTGAGTATTTAAGGCTGAGTTTGAACTCGGGTCTTTCGGACTCTGGTTCTATCCACTGCATCATGTAGCTGCCCCTAGAGTAAGTGAAGGTGAGTAAAATCTAAAAAGAATAAAAAAGTATCATGAGGACAGATGGACTTTAGAGCCAAACAGTGACTTTTATATTTGATCCTAGAGTTATTAGGAAGCCATTGGAGTTGATTGAGATGGAGGGTTGATGCTTGGACCTGTACTTTAGGAAGATCATTGTGGCTTATGATTAGAATGGAGTGGGGAGGGGACTTGAGGGAGAAAGTCCCATCAACCAGTCCAGGTGGGAGGTGATGAGGACCTGCTTGAACTCCGATGAGAGGAGACCCATATAAGAGATATTGTGACTGTAGAAAGGACAATATTCCTTCCAGAATATGATCAAGGGCTAGGCTGTGTGGTACTCTCATGCTTAAATGCCTAAATAAATTTGGGATGTAGGAGTTTGACCTTTGAGGATATTCTGAGAGGGGGAAGCAGTGGGGGGACTAGTTACCAGTGCCATCTTCTGGGCTTAGGAGGAGGAGGAAGAGGAAAGTTCTAGCAGTGATTGCATTTGGAGCTCTTGCTGATCCTGTCCCTTGGGTATCATTGATAGCAGCTTAACATATGGCTAGAGGGGGTGATTGCTGTGGGGTGGCCCAGATTGTGTGTGTGTGAGAGAGTGAGTGTGTACTGGGAATTGGAATAAAAGGAAGCAGGCTGGGGTAGAGGAAAATCAATCCAGAATGTATGCTTAGAGCCTAAAAGGAGTTAAAGGGAAACACTTTAGTGTAAGATAAAGGAATCATCTTTTGTCTCTTTCTGTGGGAGAAACGGAGGAACCTGTGTGATGTCTAGACCTGGAATCAATTCACGGTGTCACCTCACTATTTTGGAATAGAGACTTTAGATAAAAATGCTATTGCATTTCTTCAATAGAAGCAAAGAATATATTTTTTAAAGCTTATGTTGAAGAAAAACCGAGAGAAACTGAGAAATGGAAGAGAAACAGAATTCAGCAGAACATCTATCTCACCTAACAGAGAGAATAGGGGCCCCCAGCCCTGGAAAACAAAAGCTGGCCTTATTAAAGAATGAGTAGTGAATTGTCAATTATTACTTTTTAATAGGTAAAAAGAATCACATTCTGGATATTCAGAGACTTCAAAGAAGTTCAGACATTTTTGCTTCCTTCTGGTCTTGATAGGAGACATAGTGTGTGTGTGTGTGTGTGTGTGTGTGCGTGTGTGTGTTTTATTGCATGCACACACGTGTACATATGCAAGTACATGTGTTTATATGTGTGAATTTGGCTTCTCCCTCTTTACTGCTTTAAAATTCTGTGACAAAAATGTCATTCCTTAGAAGACAGAGGAAGTGAGCAGCAGATCTGTTATTCTGGTCCTAATTCTGAGCAACAAGGAGGGCACTGGCTGCCAAAGTAGAAATGACAGGAATCTTGGGAGAAACAAAGTTAGCTTGCCATCTTAGAGATGGACTCAGATAGGGAGGGGGAATGCTGGTCATACTTTGATTGATATTCACCTAGAATTAAATATGACAGATTCCAGAGTTCAGAGAAAGATTACATAGAACTATATAATCTGAGATTCTATAGCCAGAGAAGAATTGAAGAGGATTTCCTCAAGATCATAGTTCTTATGATGCAAATACAAATGATTCCAATGTGTAAAGAAGGGAGAATATCTGAAGACACCAGTGTGGATACACAAGGAAATCAATGATCAGCTTAGATTTTCAAAATACCTGTGTAGCTGATAAAAGCAAGAATAGGATGAAAACGTAACAGTGGAAAGATCATGTGGCAAGAATGTTAAGGATGATAATGCTCAGGTTGTCAATGAATGCTAATAACAATAAAAAGGGCTTTTCTTTTTGTTTTTTTGAGCAATATTAGGACCAAAAGCAATTCAATTCAATCAAATAAATATTATTAATAATGACAGCTTACATTTAGATAGTTCTTACTATGTACTAGGCACTTTACAATAAATATCTCATTTTATTCTCACAACAATCCTGAAAGGTAGGTGCTAGCATCATTCCCATTTTGCAGATGGGGAAACTGCGATTAAATGACTTCCCCCAAGTGACTCGGCTAATAAGTGGCTAAGGCCAGATTTGAAGTTAAGTCTTTCTTCTTTCAGGCCCAGCATTCTATTCATTGCACCACATAGATGCTCACGTATATATTTTTGAAGGTAAAAATAAGGACTAGTCCTTGAGGTAAATAGAACAATAGTAATGGACTATAGAAAGAAGGTAGGTCTAATCAGCTCTATTTTTTATTCACTCTTTCTTTGATCTCTTATCTTTTTTTATTTTACGAAGATCATTCCCTCTCTCTTCTATTTTCAATTTTTTCCTTTACACTAATTTTTTCCCCGTTGCCTATAAATATACTCAGAGGTTTGTCACTATAAAAGAAAAAACATAATATGAATTCTGCCAGCCTCTTGAGCTATTATTCCTTTATTTCTTTTTTCTTTCCTATAAAACTTCTAGAAAGAACTATCTCTATTTATTGCCTTCACATTTCCATTGCCCACTCACTTTACTGACCCTTGCAATTTGGCCTTCGATTCCACTACTGGACTTTGAGAGTTTGCTCTGTTTAAAATTACTGATGATCTCCTAATTGTTAAAGCCAGTGGCTTTTTCTTAGTCTTCAATCTTTTTCATTTTTCTTATGCTGGTGACATCCTCTCCTCCTGAACACTGTCTCATCACTTGGCTTTTATGATATTACTCTCTCCTGATTAACTTCATAGCCTTTTGACCATTCCTTCCAGTCTCTTTTGCTAAATGAAGAGTTATCTCCTATTGCCTTAAAGTATTCCCAAGGCTTCTATCCTGGGACCTCTTCTCTATTCTCATCAGCATCCATGATATTAAGTGATTTCCATTTTATCTATCTAGGCATGGATTGCATGCTTCTCAAATGTGCAGAAACACAAATCTCTGTGGAATAATGAAAATGCTGGATACCAAAAGATGCTCAGATACCAAAAGATGTTCAAAAATCATAATTATGGGTTGATTATAAGATAAAACGAATTTGGGATATTTTATTTACTTGGCTTAAAAAAGTAAACAGTATTGGGAAGAGACATGGTCTATAAGAGCAAAGGTGAAACATATCTAGGAGTTTTAGTGAACTGCCAGTTTGATAATATGTAACTATATGATTCTCTCCATGAGAAGATGCTTTCAGAACCCTCCACCATTTAATTAGGGACCCCCAGTTATGGCTCACTATACTCTAGGTTTGGTTTTGGGTCAAATGATTGGAGTTATGAAGGATAGCAGCTGTTCTTTTCCTTCTCCCACCTCAATATTTTCTATTTTTACACAGTCTATGTTAGTTAAAAGACATCCACTCAAATATATGATGTCTTCATTGTCAGGTACCTACCTGTCCATTGTTAAATAGCAGAGAATTGGTTCTATAGTCCTTAAGGCTTCTTTTCTCCTTCCTTTTCTGCTCCTCTTCTCCAACCCCCACCTACTACTCTCTTGGTCATAATAGCTGTTCTGGGAATCACTGATGGCCATTAAACTGCAGGTTTTATTTCTTTTTTTATAAGATTTTCATAGGTTGCAAAAATAAAAGTTATGAGCTGAATGCCCTTTATTTGCTACTCCCCAAGAGAAGAATGAGATGAAGAAGGAAGATTTGGTGACGGCCAATTGCTGACTGAGTGAACCACTACTAAGCATTGGAGAATGATGGGGGGAGGGGAAATAGGAACACCCACTTCTGTGCTTTCTAAGAATTGCAGTATTGTCTTGACTTCTGTCCCCCTTGGATATTGCTTTATGATCTGGGAGGCAATCTAACCTTACGCTAAGAGGCTAAAACTACTTTCTTATAATGTTTTGTATATATGAGTCCTTTTCCTCTTTCTTTGATCTCTTTGGGTATAATGATCCTAGTATTATCATTAGTCAGATAGTACACAAACTGAATTTAAAACCAGAGTCCTGAGTTCAAATCCCTACTTTATCCACTGCAATTGTTATAACCCTGATCTAATTATTTTAGTATCTAACTACTTTACTCAGTTTCCTTATCTGTAAAATAATTAAGAGTTGCTATCTGAGATTCTTTCCAACTCTGAATCTAAGATTTTTGTCTGCTACCATCATCAGTAATATTTAATCTCTGCCTATACAGTAACTTAACACTCAGTGTCAGTCAACTAATATCTATATCTCAAATTTTTCTTTTCCCTCTAAATCCTTGAAGTTCCCCCCAAAATTCCAATTCAAATAAAAGACTGATAAGACCTTTATCTTTGCCATTTTACAAAGTATTTTCCTCAAAAAATCCTGTGAAGTAGATTATACAACTATTATTCTCCCCATTTTACAGAGGAGAAAATTAAGGTTCAAAGGAATTATTTGCTCCAGGTTACAAAAACATTGTCAAGTTGAGATTTCATTAAGAAAGAAAGGTTCTTTCTTTCTTTTAAAAAAATTACTGATCATCTACTACTAATCATTCTAACATTGTTAGCACCTACAAAGATTTAACTTGAAAAACATTGTTCTTTGTAACAAGGAAGTAAAGTTAAGCAACTCTAATGAATACATTAAATATGTTTGACTTGACAGTATACCATATTTTGTTGCATTTCCTTCCCCCATCCTCTACTCTGAAGGATTAGGGGTTATGTTTTTATTAGTTCTCTGGATGTCTAAATGATTATTTCTATTACACCATATAGCCTATCCTAGGCTCTTAGACTGTTATAGAACTATATGAATTATTTTCTTATATGTGATAGGCTTTTAAAAATATTTTGTGAATTGAATTTTTCATTGAGCTACATTTTGCATAAAAGAGGCTTTAAATAATCTAGTCAAGACTTCTGATTCTACATATGAAGAAACTGAAGTCCAGAGAAGTGCAGCCACTTGTTTGAAATCAAAAAGGAAGGAAGAAAAACTGGCCTAGAACCCCAGTGTTTTGAATCCCAGTACTGTGTTCTGGTGTTCATAACTCCCTTTGAAGTTCCTGAAAAGTTCTTGAAAGTTTAGGAGATAAAAGATGAAATGACATTGAAATAGTCTTTACCAAAAAGTAAAGGAGAATTATTTTCCTGTCTTTTTCTTTATGCCCTCTTCCTTCTCTAAGGCAGTGCAGAAACTATACTTTTCAATTGCTTTGCAAATCACCTCCTTCTTCTTACCATTTAGTTCTGTTTCTCTGAAGGAGATATAACATTGCTTGAGGCAGACTTTTGTTCTAAGTGGAATTTTTTGGGAACTTCAGAGATTAAGAGGGAAAAGAAAAATGTTAAGAGATATAGATATCAATTAACTTTGACACTAAGTTACTGGGTAGGCACTGTTTTTTAGTAAATGGGAAAGGAAACTATCAGAGATTAAATATTACTGATGTAGCAGACAAAGATCTTAGATTTAGAGCTGGAAAGAATCTCAGATACAACTCTCAATTATTTTACAGATAAGGAAACTGAGTTCTAAAGTAGCTAGATAACTTGATCAGGGGTATAAAGATTGCAGTGGGCAAAGTAAGGATTTGAACTCAGGACTCTGGTTTTAAATTCAGTTTGTGTACTATCTGACTAATGATAACACTAGGATCATTATACCCAAAGAAATCAAAGAAAGAGGAAAAAGACTCACATATGCAAAAATATTTATAATAGTGTTTTTGTTTTTTGTGTGATGGCCCCAAACTGAAAATTAAGGGAATAGCTATTTATTGGAGAATGGCTAAAGAAATTATGATATATTACTGTAAGATTAGCACCATGAGAAATGGATAGTTTTAGAGAAAATTGAGAAAACTTTTATGGACTGATGCAGATTAAAGAATGCAGGACCAGGAGAACAATTTATATAACAATACAAAAAGGAAAAAAAATTGTAAGGCTAAAAAACTTTAATCAATATAATGAAAAATACATTTCCAGATCATTGTAGATGAAACATGCTACCCAGCTTCTGATAGAGAGGAGATAAAAGTAAGATACAAAATGAATAATATATTTTTGGACATGGCTAATATGACTTTTTTTTTTTTTTTTTTAACATCTAGGCCTGGCTTTATTTATTTATTTAAAAAAAGCTTTTTATTTTCAAAACATAGGCATAGATAATTTTCAATATTCACCCTTGCAAAACCCTGTGTTCCAATTTTTTTCTCCTTCCCTCATCCCCTCCCCTAGACAGCAAGTAATCCAGTATATGTTAAACATATACTGCAATTCTTTTATACATATTTCCACAATCATCATGTGCACAAGAAAAATCAGATCAAAAAGGAAAAAAATGAGAAAGAAAACAAAATGCAAGCAAACAAAAACAAAAAAGTGAAAATACTATTTTGTGATCCACCTTCAGTCTCCATAGTTCTCTCTCTGGATGCAGATGGCTCTCTTCATCAGAAGACCATTGAACTGGCCTGAACCATCTCATTGTTGAAAAGAGCCACATCCATCAGAACTGATCATCACATAATCTTGCTATTACTGTGTACAATGTTCTCTTGGTTCAATTCACTTCACTCAGCATCAGTTCATGTAAGTCTCTCCAGCCCTCTCCAAAATCATCCTGCTGATCATTTCTTATAGAACAATAATATTCCACAACATTCATATACCATAACTTATTCAGCCATTCTCTAACTGATGGGCATACATTTAGTTTCCAGTTCCTTGCCACTACAAAATGCTACAAACATTTTTGCACTTGTGGGTCCTTTCCCCTTTTTATGATCTCTTTGGGATACAGGCCCAGTAGAGACACTTAGATCAAAGGGCATACACAGTTTGATAGCCCTTTGGGCATAGTTCCATAAGACTCTCCAGAATGGTTGGATCAGTTCACAACTCTAACAACAATGTATTAATGTCCCAGTTTTCCCATATCCCCTCCAATATTCATCATTATCTTTTCCTGTCCTTTTAACAATCTGAACAGGATTTTATTTAAATAGCAATTTTAGCTCCATTTGTCATGTAATTCAGTCATATCTTGGAATGGATTCATTGTTTTTTTTTTTTCTCTCAATAGTATTTTATTTTTCCAAATATATGCAAAGATAGTTTTCAACATTCATTTTTCTAATGCTTTGTGTTCCAAATTTTCTTTCCCCCTCTCTTTCTTGCAAACAAGCAAAAAGGAAAAAGTAGTATGCTTCAATCAATATTCAGTCTCTATAGTTCATTCTCTAGATGCATTTTCCATCCAAGTTGATTGGAGTTGCCTTGAATTACTACATCACTGAGAAGAACCAAGTCCATCATAGTTGACCATCAGACAATTTTGCTGTTACTATATTCAATATTCTCCTGGTTCTGTTCACTTTGCTCAGCATCAGTTTATGTAAGTCTGAAACCAGTTGTCTCATAATTTTTTATAGAACTATGATATTCTATGACAATTATATACCACAATTTATTCAGCCATTCCTCAACTGATAGTCATCTCTTAAATTTCTAATTCCTTGGCAATTTGTTTTGGTCAATTATGCATATTTGTTATTAGGATTTTTTTTCTCCCTTTTTGTTCAACTAGAAGGGGGAAGGGAGAGAGAAACATGCTTCTTAATTGAAAAAAATTAAATGAAATTTAAAAATAAATTCAGGGCACATTCCATTGTATCATGCTGCTACCTTAAATGTTTCTCATTCTGAGATACTAATTTCTGCCACCATTTTTTGGAATAAAAAATAATTAAGAGAAATTATATGTATGTATGTATATTGCAGGGACAAAGTGGGAAATTTGTAGATCAGAGGATTAGAGAAAGTTTATACTGGTAGAATTTCTTTAAATATTGTTGAGGCAGAATAATTTTTTTCTTTAAAACTTTTTATTTTCAAAATATATACATAGATAATTTTCAGCATTCATTCTTGTAAAACCTTGTTTTCCAAAATTTTTCTCCCTTCCTTTCCCCTATCCCATCCCCTAGACAGAAAGTAATCCAACATGTGTTAAACATGTGCAGTTCTTCTACACATACTTCCACAATTCATGTTGCACAAGAAAAATCAGATCGTAAAGGAAAAAATGAGAAAGAAAACAAAATGCAAGCAAACAATAACAAAAAAGTGAAAATACTATGTTGTGATCCACACTCAGTCCCCATAGTTCTTTCTCTGGGTACAGAGCTCTCTTTATTTATCACACCATTGGAACTGGCCTGAATCACCTTGTTGTTGAAAAGAGCCATATCCATCAGAACTTATCATCATATAATCTTGCTGTTGCTGTGTAAACGTTCTCTTGGTTCTAGTCATTTCACTGGGCATCAATTCATGTAAGTCTCTCCAGGCCTCTCTGAAATCAATTGAGGTTGGATTTTTTTATGTGTCCAAAGATAATCATAAATATGAACAACATATTTTCCCTAAATTCCTCCTCTGATGCTCTACTATAAGATGATAAGATGATTCACCTCTAGAGAATTATTTCAGAAAAGCTGAAGCTCTGATAAGTACCTAGGGGAAAAACTTTAAATATGAACTTTGTGTCAGATTTATGGACCAGGCTATCTAACTACGGAAAGCTTATTGGCAAAGAGCTAGACTCCAGGTATTAGATTATCTCAGCTCCAGCAAGACATGAAGACCAATCAATTAATAAACATTTATTAAGCACCTCTCATGTTCCAGGCACTTTGCTAGGTTCTAAGAATACAAAAAGAGGGAAATATCCTGAAGGAGCTTACAGTCTATTGGATAAAGGGCTGGAATCTATTGGGCAGTAAGTACTCACATCAATGAGAAGCATTCCACTCAGTACATATATCTTTGAGTATATGGAGGTATTCTGGTCATATGGAGATTCACTGTAATCACACCTTGTTTTGGCTAATGAGAAAGGTTTTATGCAGGACATAGCAAAGAGCTACAGTGGGAATGGAAAAATAAGAATTGGGGGATTCAGACCCCCCCAAAAAATTGAGTATGATGTTTTTGTGCTCTTCACATGTGGGAGCAAACGTGCAAAGTCATTGGAGTGGAGTTTTGTGCTTAGATTACTGCCTCTGACTCTCTTTGATCCTTTACACAAATGGGACATTTGTCAAATCTGGGACAGGGAAAGTTTGTCAGGCTTCCCCCAGCTGTGTTGTTGCAAATGTCTGCAAACTCAGTCTGCACCAGTTCCTTTTGGTATGTTTTTATCCCAGGGGCTGCGGCTTAGAGTGGGCCCAAG
Organism: Sminthopsis crassicaudata; assembly: GCF_048593235.1. Taxonomy (NCBI): domain Eukaryota; kingdom Metazoa; phylum Chordata; class Mammalia; order Dasyuromorphia; family Dasyuridae; genus Sminthopsis; species Sminthopsis crassicaudata. Next base: position 177,333,185 of record NC_133617.1, on the reverse strand, counting down.
GCCATACTCTTTGACATGTGAATTGTTTGTTTCGTCTGGTGCCTGAGGCGTCAGAAAAGAAAGCCCCCAGAGCTTGTCCAGTAGCAAAAGATAATAGTATTCCAGACTATATTGTCTCCTCCTCTTCCCATTCTTCTTGAACCCTTCTTTCCTCTTTTTCTCCCCCTCCCCTTTTTCTCTTTTTCTTCCCCTCCTTCTGTTCTCTCTTCCTTTTCATCCTCCCTCTTTCTGTACTTCCTTTCTCACTTTCCCTCTCCTCCTTTGCCTTCTACCACATTCTCTCCTTTTCCTCCTCCTTCTTCCAGTTCTCCTTCCCTTCCTGCCTATTCCTTTTCCACTTTTTCCTCTTTCTTCCTCTCTCTGCTTCCCTCTTCCTCTTTCCCTCCCCTTCTTCTCCACCTCCTCCTTCTTCTTTTCCTCCTTCTTCCTTTCTTCTCTCTTCGTCTCTACCCCCTTCTAGCCTCACCTTTCTTTTCCTCCTTTTTCTCTTTCATCCATTTTTCTTCATTTCCTCCTGCTCTCTTTATCTTGCTTTTCTCTTCATTTCCCCCTCCCCTTCTTCCTCTTCTTCATCTTTGTATGAAGGATTCCTTCATTGTAGCATCTTAAGCTAACTGATTTTATCTGATTCTTATAAATGGACCAGGTTTGTGAGTCAAGTATCTGTATCTGGGAAAGAGGATTTATATCTGTGTATTTTGTGGGCCCCTTTATGAATTTTTTACAGATGATTACAAGAGAATTCCCTAACATGTCATATATATAAATGAGAATTTACATGAGAGATACTGCCATGTGTGTGTATGTGTGTTTGATATTTAAGAACCAATGCTGGGTCCTGGGACCTAGGATACTGTCCCCTTTCCCTACTCCACTAAATGACCTCTCTCTACTGTGGCCTAAGCATACTATTTGAACTTGATTAATTCCAGGGGAAGCATGGCCTCTAATGAGAATGGGGACTGACTTCCTTACTTTTCATAATCTTTGATTTGTTAACCCTCTAAATCTGGCAGTCTGGAATTCCTTCAAGATTAGATTATATCTTTTGTCCAGGGTCTCCTCCCAAAAGTGGTAGTAGAGAGATATTCAATGTACAACATAAATTGCTTATGACAGGTATTTATTTCCTTCATATAAAGGAAATATTAACAGATAAAAGTACACATTGATAAGATAATTTAAAATAGAATTCAGTAACTTAATTTATAACTACCATCATATACTCTTGGAAAGCTGATACTTAAGCCTTATCAGAATATAAAGTTTGCAGTACTTCTGATTAGGCATTTTCCATTTCACTTTGCCTGTAGAAGCACTATCAAATAACTCTTATATCTGGTAAAATGGACCAGGTTTGTGAGTCAAGTATCTGTATCTGGGAAAGAGGATTTATATCTGTGTATTTTGTGGGCCCCTTTATGAATTTTTTACAGGTGATTACACGAGAATTCCCTAACATGTCATATATATAAATGAGAATTTACATGAGAGGTACTGCCATCTCCCTCTCAAATCCTCACACATAACTTACATGGAAGGATCTATCTTTCTATCTATCTATCTATCTATCTATCTATCTATCTATCTATCTATCTATCTATCTATATTCATCCCTTATGAAAATAGCATTGAGTAACTCTAAAGCCCTATATAAAAGCAATAAGCTATTATCTCTGAAATTTGTCATGAATCTCCAAAGTTTGATAATGTAAAAAGCAAAACAGAAAGATTTCATGGATGTGTCTAGGGGGTTCTGATTCATTTTAGTTTATTGTCTTTGCTTAAAATCTCTCCTGCTTATGAACTTGAATTGGCTATGGAAGAGTATTTACAATGTGTTTGTGATGATGGGTAGAAAACTAGTACCTTTGCTATGTTCCAATGAAATGGGATGCATGCCTCTCTGTCACCATTGACCTAGACCCAAACATTACCTAAATCTTTAATTCTGTTTCTAGTCTTAATCTTATAAAAAGGATGAAGAGAAATAAAACTTTGTATTTCATAAAAGAGGAGATATCATGAAAGGTGGAGAGCAAAATGGAAAGGGGTGTAATTTGTCGGAGAGCAACAACAGAAATCAGCTTTTCCTGTTTTAGACTCCTTCCTGCAGTGGGAAAGAGGAAAAGGCAAATCTTTGAACCGTTGCTCAGTTAATGAGAGTTGCTTCCTTCCTCAACTTGGAGGTAGGGAAGAAAATTGTCATAGAGGGGATGTCTGGGTTAGCTGACAACCATCATCCACACTGATACAGAAACAGTGGATGCCACAGCAGAAGCTCACTTGCAGTTTTTCAAAGAGAAAGCTAAGAAGCAAAATGCCTAAACCTCTCAGTACTTGTCCATGAAGGGTGTTCTTTCAGACCAAGACATGTACTTCAATCCCCATTCTATCCAACTTTCTCCCAGAATTTTTACAAAACTCTTCCTAGAAGTTGAGTTTTCAAATTGTTTTTAATTGGTGGACTATCTGGATTTCTGTCTTCTTGAGCATCTCTCATTTTTATGGCAATACAAAGTTATGTTAACCAAAAACAGACAACTGGTGAGATGGGTAGAACAAGTGTCTTGGAGGATTGTCTAAAAGCACTGGGAATTTAAGTGATTAGGTTACCTAGGGTCATGTAGCCAGTGTATATCAGAGACAGAATTTGAATCCATATCCCCCTGGTTTCAAGGCCAGCTCTCTATTCACTACACTGTATTGTTTCTGGAATACAACTATCTTCAGGTGAATTTTACAGATGAGAAAATTGGAAAAAATTGTAGACTTTCCTGTAGTCATATTAATATTATTAGTCATTATTTAGCCATATAAGTGGCTAAACTGAGATTCAAATCCAGTTCTCCCTTCTCTAAGTACAGCGCTTTTTCAAATAGCAATCTTAATAATAAACTTCTTAATAAGAAGACAAAATTTTTTTTGTGTGTGAAAACTTCCAAAATTTCCATTTATCTAGGATAATTTAGGTCCATGGTGGCTGAGGAGTAGACAATGTGATATTTTAAAATTCCTTGAAACCTCATGATGTTATTATTCTATGGTTACATTGTTGATAATTTTTCCCATAGCCTTTCCCCTAGCCTTGTGTAGTGTGCGGTAGGTCCTGTATTGGGATAATCACACACTTGTTATTGTCACTAGGGATTAGGACATTGGGGCCAACTCATATCCTCTTTCAGTAGATGTTTTGGCTTTCAGCTTGAGAGTTAAATGCTTGTTGAATTAGAGAAGAGTCTTGATTTTCATGGAAGGTATTTTAATCTCCCCCAAGTTTGTTGACCACACTTTCTACATGGTTGTCAGATGTCAAAAAGTCAAAATGTCAAGAGTTCAGTTAGTAGCTGTCCTTGTTTTTTCCTAGAGGATATCCGGCAAATCATTACTTAATGAGTCCATTCTGAGGATTGTAGAAGGTAATGTTATTTGGAGATGAATGCCTGTAGGTGTCTTGTATAAATGGGGTATTTTAGTCTTTGTATAGCAAGTCCCAGAGGTATAACTAGAACTTTATTTTTTTCCACCTGAAGCAAATATAATTAGTGACTCATACTCCTTTCCCTCTTCCCTCAAATTTCTACCAGACCCTGTTCCCTTGTTCTGTCTCAGGGTCTATCTTCACCCTTGATCCCTGTAATAATTCAGGATGATGAAATTCTGCCAGGGCACACCTGGCACAATTTATTCTTGAACCCTTTTTTCTCTCAAAATTCTTCTACTGCACTTCACTAAGAGCCTTCCTCTCCCCTTGCCCTCTGCATTAACTTACAGGAATACAAGCTGAAAAAATACTGCAAAGCTCAAAGATGGCAGACTCCAACCAGACCGTCACAGGGAGGGAGCTTGCCCCCTACTTTTCCTCCTGACTATGCTGAAGAATTCTCTGAGTGTTAGTGTCCCAGGTTCTTCAATCAATCCCAAGTGAAAACAAATTCTCGCCTGATTGACACTAATGCCATTTAAGCCTCAAAATAAAGACTTGAGATTTTTCACATTCTAACACTGTCACCTTCTTGTATCTGCCCTGCCAATGATTGTAATCGCTGTACTGCTAGACTTTGCTATTCACTCTGTTACTGAATCCTTGGGACCATATGAGTAGCTTTAATCCCTCCTATTCTTTAATTTCTGCCTTGGAGTCTTCTCTCTCTTGATTAGGAAATGTATCATGAAGCTCATTATAGTCAGTTGACTCCAGCAATGTTTCATGCTCTACTCTGGCTATCTTCCTGGAATCTTTCACAGGATCACTTTTTCCAGTTCTCTGTTTTCTAGAACTAGAACCATAATCAAGTTAGTATTACCATTATTACTAGAATAAGTATGTTAAATAACTCCTCCATGGTTCTATTCACCAACCCTTTGACTTCCAAACCAAAACATCTTTTCCTGCATATTATTCTTCTATAAGTGTTATCTCTTCTTATTTGAATGTAACCTCTTTGAGAACAATCTTGTTTTTATATTCTTATTCCTAGCTCCTATCCAAGAAAATTCTTAATAAATGCATATTCATTCTTTTATTCAAATAGCTATGTAAATGCTATGTGAAATGAATTGATGTAGACATTACTTGGGCAAGTTGCTGAGTTACAGTTTTTGACCAGGAAAAACAGAGCCATCAAGATTTCTTGTGGTGAAAATGACTGGATTCTGTTTTTCTGATCGCTATAATGATAATAGTATCAGCTTTCATTAGTCTTCCAAACACTTTCCTAACAACAACCCTGTGAGATAAATAACATAAGTATTATTATACCCATTTTCTCTAAGAGGAAATGGAAGTTGAAAGATTACCGATAGTAATGTAGAGAATACTTGGCAAGACTAGAACTAAACCCATTTTTTCTCACTCCAGGTCTTACACTATTTCCAGACTGAAGGGAATGATATCTATTTCTAAGAGGAAGAAAAAGACTAATATTTATCATTTTTGAACAAGACAGGGGATAGAAAAGATCATATTTGCTTGTTTTGTTAGTCATTATTTTAATCTCTCTCTCTCTCTCTCTCTCTCTCTCTCTCTCTCTCTCTCTCTCTCTCTCTCTCTCGCACACACACACATACTCTGTCTCTCCTCTGTCTCTCTCTGTCTCTCTGTCTCTCTGTCTCTCTCTGTCTCTCTCTCTCTCTCTCTCTCTCTCTCTCTCTCTCTCTCTCTCTCTCTCTCTCTTTCTCTCTATCTCTCTGTCTTTCTCTTTCTCTGACTTCTCCTATCTTTCTCTTTCTCTTTGTTCTCCTTTGAGTGTCTTTGTCTTTGTTTCTCTCTTTATTTCTGTTTCTATGCCTTTGTGTTTGTCTTTTCTGTCTCTCTGTTTCTGACTCTATTTCTTTGTCTCATCTCTATATATCTCTGTCTCTATCTTTTTCTGTGTGAATTATCGTGACCATATGGGTGACTTTAATCCTTTCTATCTCTAATTTCTGCCTTAGAGTCTTCCCTCTCTTGAAAGGCTCTTTTCCTTTCTCTTCTCTGCATTCTCCTACACACACACACACACACACACACACACACACACACACACACAAACACACACATACTCATTATTTTTCTCCTTTCTGGATTTCCTAAAGTCAACTTCCCCGAGACTTTTTTTTTTTCTTTTTTTTTCTGAGAGGTCAGCTAGGGGAATTTATGATATCCTCCAGAAGACTCAGGCTTCTGGGTACTTTGCACCTGGTTCTGTGGTAATTGTAGCCTTGGAGCAAAACTCATTTGGGAAGATAAGCTAATAAACTTCCAGGGGGAATGTATCTGAACACAGGAAAGCCTGGGAATATCCTCAATCTCCCACCAATCCTTTGTAAACAATCCCAGCTCTTCCATTTACTGACTGTGTGACCTAGGCAACTCTTTGGGGGCATTGCTTTCCTCAATTGTAGAAGGAAAAGTTTAGATTCTGGAGGCAGTGTGGTATAGGAGAAAGAAAGAGTCTTGATTCTATGGTTAGAGAATCTGGGTCTAAATTTGCCTTTTGATGTTTACTGCCTAACTGATTTTGAGCAAATCACTGAGCCTCTTTAGGTCTCAGTTTTCTCATCTGCAAAATGGGATTGCTCTATACCCCCAGGAGGTCACTTCTAGCTCTAGACATCTCTTTTCATGAACTTGGGTTCAAATTCTGACTATGCAATATACTGCCTGTGTTGGCTAAGTCACTTGACTCAAGTCAATCTGAATCTCAGTTTCTCTGAATAATAAATATAGTAATGGCAATAAATACTATTACTGATATTATTTTTAAATATTTAAAATTTTATATACTAAATCTATAATATTTAATCATTTAAAATTATTATTGTAATGGGTTCAAACAGGTGATTATCACTTTTTTCCAACTTTGGGGAAATTCTCATGGATTATGTGTGTCAGCTCAGTAATGTAGGATTTGATGCTCTGCCCTCCCCCTTCACCTTGGGACTGAGGGACCAATCAGGCTTTACTGCTTCATCCCAAATTGCCATATTCTTTCTCTTGATCCAGAACATGTTAAAAAAAAAAGTGACCCAGAGACTTATAAGTGTGTTTGGGAATTCAGTCATTTGCCTACATTATACTATTACTCAAGTATTTTTTGTCTTTTTGTGAATTTTTTTATTGCTTTGGGGAATATCTTTTTAGGCTTCTGAAGCATGAAAGAAAAATACTGTTTTCAGAGGAGAAGAAGGCTTAGAACAAAGAGAAGAGAGGGATTCTGAAGAAAGAGACACACAGAGACCATCTTACTTCATAATAGGCACCTAGTGTTAATGGGAGCTGTTCCTAGGGTGAGACTGACTACGGTCCTGGTGAAATGTCAAAGAAGAATAAGCCTGAAAATTTGCCCTATTTCCGTTCTTTCTTCTGGTTCATTCTTTCTCCAGCCTTCCTGTGCCAGGCCTCTCTGAGAAAGATACTCCAGTCCAGCCCTCTGGGAATTAGGCCTGCTGGTGCTGTAAACAGGCCCAGCTTCATTGAAATGATAACACTGACACAAGCTATTAAAATAAAGAAAGAAAGAAGTAAAGAAAGAAAGAAAATCAAGTAAACAGACTCCATGGAGCAGGCTTTCAGGACTCGCACAGGGGCTGGTCACCTGACTCCTCTTGGCTGTAATAGGAGTCATGCCGTTTAAAAACCCTGAATCCTGATTTGAAAATTTACCCCACGCAGTGATTGATAATAGAAGCTTTCAGGGGGAAAAGGAAAAAATCCCAGCCAGAGAGAGAGAGATAGAGAGAGAGAGAGACAGACAGAGAGAGAGAAAGAGAGAGAGAGAGAGAGAGAGAGAGAGAGAGAGAGAGAGAGACAGACAGACAGACAGACAGACAGACAGACAGAGAGACAGACAGACAGACAGACAGACAGAGAGACAGAGAGAGACAGAGAGACAGAGAGAGAGACACAGAGAGAGAGACAGAGAGAGAGAGAGACAGAGAGAGAGACACAGAGAGAGACAGAGACACAGAGAGAGAAACAGAGACAGAGAAGAGACAGAAGAGAAGAGAGAGACACAGAGAGAGACAGAGAGACAGACAGAGAGAGAGAGACAGAGACAGAGAGACAAAGGTAAAGTGAGACTAGAGATGGAAGACAGAGAGAAAGAGAGTGAGAATGAGAGAGAAATAGAGAGGAGAGAGAAAAAAGGGGAAGGCTGCAAAAGTGAGAGAGAAAGAGGGAAGAAGAAGAGAGAGACAGAAAGAGAGAGACGGAGAGACAGAGAAAGGGACACAGACACAGAGAGGCAGACACACAGGAAGACAGAGAGAGGCAGAGACAGAGACAGACTCAGAAACAGAGAGAAAGAGGCAGAAGCAGAGACAGATTAGAAAGAATCTTTAAAGATTTTGGAAAGGAAAAAAACTTATGCTTTCAAAAATATTTTATCACATATATATGCAACCACTTTTGTTCTTCCATATTTGTATTCTTCCAAAAATATTTTGGGCCATTCTTGTGAAAAAGATGGAAATAGGAATTATAGGGAAGAGAGCTCCCTCTATTACTATAGATCAGCACTTTACAAATCATGGTCTTAGAGAAAGTAACTAATACTTAACTGAGAAATTAAGTGACTTGATCAGGAACACATAATTATTATGTAGCAGAGGCAGGATTTGAACTCTACTCTTCCCAACTGAAACCAGAACTCTATCCACCATAGTTACATTGCCTCTCATTCTTTCAAAAAGACTTCAAAGCTTAACAAAAATCAGCATGATTTATGTGTCCCATATCATTCAATTTCAGAATCAGATCACAGAACTTTAAGTCAAGGATGGTCCTCAGCAGACATCTAAGAAAGCTCATTGTTATTGCTGAGACATGTCTGACTCTTCATGACCCCATGGATCATAGAGAACATGGCATTTTCATGGCAAAGATACTAGAATGGTTTGTCATTCTCTTCTCCAGTGGATTAAGGCAAATAGAGGTTAAATAACTTGTCTCAGGATCCCAGAGCTAATGAGTGTCTGCAGTTGGGTTTGAACTTGGGTCTCATTGACTCTATCCAGTACTCTATTCACTGAGCCATCTGGTTATCTCAAGAAAGCTCATACCTAAAAAGAATCCTACAACATATCTGACATTTCAATTTGATTGAATAAGCACTTATAAAGTATCTGATATGTGTCAGGTAAATATGAAAACAAGATAGTTTCTGCCTTGGGAGAGCTTATAGTTTATTGGATAATAGATTTATAAGAGACAAGATTGGCTGATTTACATATAATTTGAAAAAGACCTATAAAAGTTAAGTGACAGTTAGGATCACATAGCTAGTAAGAGGAAAGGCAGAATTTGAAGCCTGGTCTTCCTGATCTTCCAGCCTAGTATTCTATTCACTATACCAACAAATTTATTCTCTTTTATTGCACCCCTCCAGTGAAGACCATCACAACAGTCTGCTGCTGGATCTGCTTGTCTCAAGCTTCTCCTTACTCTAATCCATCCTCCATTTGGTCACAAAAGTAATTTTCCTAAAATGCAGGTTTGATCATGTCACCCCCTACTCAATAAACTCCAATGGCTCTCTATTACTTCCAAGGATCGAATGTAAAATGCTCTGTTTGTCATTGGAAGCGCTTTGTATATAGCCTTTCCTACCTTGCCAGTCTTTATACACCTAACTCTCTTATACATACTTTTCAGTCCCAATGACACCGCCTGTTCTATGAACAAGATCTTCCATCTGTTAGCCATGCTCCTTCCAACTCCCACTTTCTCTGGCTGTCTCCTTTGCTTGGAACATTTTCCTTCCTTAATTTTGCCTGCTAACTTCCCTGGCTTTCTTTAAGTCCCAAATAAAACTCCATCTTTTACTGGAAACTTTTCTCAACCTTTCTTAATTTCAGTGCCTTCCCTCTATTAATTAGGTGCTTTATATAGCTTCCTTTGTATATATTTGTTTGCATGTTGTGATTGTAAGCCGCTTGAAGGCAGAGACTGCCTTTTGTCTCTTCTTGCATCCCTAGTGCTTAACCCAGTGTCTGATGCATAATAGGCCCTTAATAAATATTTATTGATTGATTAATTATATGGAACACTATATAAAATCTAAAGTACACTCTTCTTAATAGTGACCTTTTTTTGGCCAAAAGTGATTTATAAAATTTTAAAAAGAAAAGAATTGTTGGACCAATGATACAGGTATTTGGCACAGTAAAATAATTTGCCTAGTACCAGTGAGAAAAGAGAAGGGAGGCTAATATTGTTATCTCTAGAGTTTTAAAGTTGATTTCATGTCTATAGCTTATTGTCTATAGTGGCTGGGCTGTTACCAATGAAAAATGTTGGATTAATGAATAAACAAAAGCCAGATCGCCTGGATTTCCTTGTGCTGCTGTTGCCACCATTGTTACCAGTGCTGATCTCATTATTTTTCTTTATTCCTCCCCCAAATTGAGGAATTTGGAGTTCTGAATGGGGATATTTGGTAAAACAGGAGAGACAGAGATAAAAAGAAGATGTATTCTTTGATGAGTCATAAAATGGAATTCTGCATCTTATGAAATGATTTTCCCACAAAAAAGCCTATTCCCAAGCCTTATGTAGTGTGGAGGTAACATCAGGTTCTTGAAAGGTATGCCAGCAGAGCACAAACCCTGGCAAGCCTTACTAGACTGGAAAGCCTTCCAAGACTAAATGATAGATTGTCTGTTTGAAGTCTGAGGAGCAATTATAATTATAACTAGGGTGGGGTTACTGGAGCTTTGCCCAAAGGTGTTGAATTTAGAGGGTTCTAACATAATTTTTAGTCCATTAGCAAGTAAAGAAATAGAGTTTAGGACCTGGTGAGAAAGAACGCTTGATTGAAATAGGAAGCTGCAATATGGTGGGCTTCAATGAGATCTTATTTTGCCCCCTTTTAGACTGGCAGACAGCTAGATAAGTAGAATGTGTTAGTCATTCTGTTGGGCAGCTTTACTGCCAGGAAGATTCATGTTTTTGAGTTCAAATCTGTCTGTAGTAGCTGAGCAAGTCACTTCACCCTGTTTATCTCAGTTTTCTCATCTATAAAATGAGCTAGAGAAGGAAATGGAAACTACTTCAGTATCTTTGCCAAAAAGATCCCAAATGGGGTCATGAAGAATCAGATATGACCGAATACCTCAAGTCATTGTCTAAGCAGGATACATATACAAAGAAGTACAATAGTATTTGACATCAGGAATTTTATATTAAAATGGGAGGGGCAGGGAGAATAGAAGACAATGTCTAAAGGGGAATTAGAACTGGGGAGGCTGAGAGAAGTGTAGAGATGGCCAGGAAGTGATCTGGAGTTCTAATTCCTGGGCAAGATCTATTATTAGAGTTTGGGGGCTTGGAGTCTGCAGGGCAAAGTCCAAGTTTGCCATGGGAGAGGAGATGGAGCTTTTCCCTAGAATGGAGGCAGCGTTGCACAAAAGCAAAATGTTCAGCTCTGGTAGCCTCCTCAGAAGTCTCAAGTTGCTATCTAGGGATCTTTGTTTCTCCTCCATCAAGCTTGCTTTGTGCTACTTGTCCTAATCATGGTTTGTGGTACCTGTCCCAAATATAAAAATTCCTTCTTTTGTAGCTCGGGAGCCAGCCCGGCTCAGTTTGTCACCAGGAGATTGGCCATCGTGGGGTGAATTTTTTTCAGTGACAGTGATTCACAATGATTCACAATGACCATCTTTGCAGGGAAAGTGGTCTTGTAATATATATCTGACGAAATCACTGATACTCAGACTACTAGAAGATTACTGTCCAAATAGAGCCCTTGGAATCATGGTCTGTTAAAACTGAAAGAGGACTTTCAAGGAACGTAGGCATTTTATGAGTCGTTTCATAGTTCTTTGTTTTTAAGTTCTTCTATGCCTGAAAATCCTTCAATTGACCTCTTTTACTCCACTATTTTTTTTTTTTTTGGTCTTATACATTATCCACCTTGACCCATGAGCTAAGGATGAATAGACAGGCTTATCTAAAGTGAGATGAGTTACTATACAATTAAAGGTCATCTGAGCTCGAAAAATAAATGTAGACAATAAATGAAAACAATATCATGGCTCATAAAACTTAAATATGTAAGGTTCTCCTGTATTTCCTACGACAATTAGTAAATTGACATTTTAGTACCAATCTGTCTCATTTGAGTTGGAATAGCATGAGCCAATCATTGAAGGGTCAATGTTTGGGTGAACTGACTACTGAGGTCCTGTAGGTCCAGTAACCCAGATTCAGGAAGGTGGAAAACCTTGGAAACTAACCGAAAGCTTTCCAGACTAATGATGAAGATAACAAAAATAAAAATAGTTAACAATTATGTAGTGCCTTAAGATTTGCAAAGCACTTTACATACATCATTTCATTTTGACTCACTTCAACAACTTTGTGATGTGGGTACTTTTTATCCTTTGATAAATGAGATTGAGAGAGGTTAAGCAATTTGCCTATGACCCCAAAGTTGGTAAGTTTCTGAAACAGGATTTGAAATCAAGTCTTCATGATGCCACGTCCAGAGTTCTATACACTCCATTGCTTGCCTATGGGAAATTAGGCTATTGAGATTAGAGGAAAAGGTGCTTGCAACAATATTTAAGAAGGGACAAAAAAGGTATGGAAGGTGTCTCCCTTTATTCCTATTTTTCTTTGATAGAGAAAGGCAGAGGGCAAATATTATTCTTTTTTATTTCCCACCGTGTCAAGCACAGTGCCTCACAGGTAATCTGTACTCAATAAGTGATGTTAAGTAAACAAAAACCCATTTATATAAGGCTTTATGATTACAAAGCAATTTACATACATAATCTTATTTGATTTTGTTTGTCCCTCATTGCTAGGAGGTAAACAATATGAAGTTCCCAAAGGGCTCCCAACTGATAGTGGGAAGGTGCTCAAATAATAGGAAGATACAATAAGAATAGCAGAAAAAGCACTGGATATGGAGCAAAGGAAGAAGGTTCAAATTTCACCTCTGCCGTACCTATGTGATGTTAGGCAAGTCACCTAATTTCTCTATTATCTATAAATTTTGGCTGGACTTGGTGATAGGTCAAAGGTCCCTTTAACCTCAAAATAGATCATACTATGATTCTATGATGATCAAAATTAAAACTGATTGGAATCCTTTTGTTGGAAATTAAGAAGAGTTTAATCCTTTCTTAAATTCTCCATGGTAGTTTGACTGGAAGGAGTTTGCAAAAGAGGAGGAGAGGCAAAAGTTTATCTCAATAAATATTTATTCAACACTGCATCTATATCTATACAAACATGTATATGTATGTGTGTATACATATATATAATATATGTGTATGTATGTATATGCAATATAAATATGTGTGTTATGTATGTATATACAATATAAATATATGACTTTAACAAACCACTAAGGATATGAAAAAAAAAAGATGTGGTCATCCATAAGATTGAATATGGACATTTGCATAGATAATATATGAGATTCCCCTTTCCTTTCTTCTTCATCTCTCTCTCTCTCTCTCTCTCTCTCTCTCTCTCTCTCTCTCTTTTTGGCATAGCTGACTTTGCTTAATACAATGTTAGGCACAATGTAGGTGTTTATTATAAATATGTTGACTTAGCCTTTAATTCCAGAAAGTACTTTTCAGCCAAGGCACACAAACAGACTTTTCCAGGCTCTATTACAACAAAGGTAACTAAACAACATTATAAAACCATTTTGTTGTTCAATTGTTTCAGTCATGTCCAAGTCTTCATATCCCCACTTGGGGTTTATTTAATAAAGACATGAGTGGTTTGCCATTTCCTTCTCCAGCTCATTTTACAGATGAAGAACTGAGGCAAATAGGATTAAGTGACTTGCCCAGAACCACACAGCTAGTAAGTGTCTGAGGCCAGATTTGAATTCAGGAAAAAGTGTCTCTCTGACTTTAAGCACAAAATACTCTATCCACTTCACCACCTTAGTTTTCTTTCCAAAATCATCCAGATTCCAAACTGAGCAAAAATTGTGGTCCTAATCCTTTCACAGTAGGGCAAGTATGTGTCTTCTCTGGATTTTTCTTGACCCTATTGCCTACTGATTCTCCTTCTACCTTCTGACCTCTACCTTCTAAGTCTCCTTTCCTGTTTATAATCTATATCAAACTTCCCTGCTGTGGCTATTTTCCAAAGATCCATTTTCGATTTCTTTCTCTCTCCCTTTTATATTTTTTCTCAGTAATATTATCAGTTCCCTTGTAAGACACAGACCTACACATATCCAGTCCCAGTTTCTCCCCTGATCTTCAGTCTCGCATCACCAATTGCCTATTAAATATTCCAAACAGGATATCCCTGAGATATTTTAAACTCAATATGCTCAAAACTGAGCTCATTGACTTCCCTTAAAACATAGCCTTTCTTCCAAATTCTCCTATTTCTGACTAAGGGATTACATCTTCATAGTTCTCACATTGTCAGCTTTATCATTCTCCTCCTTCTCACTCCTCCTATCCAATCAGTTGCCTAATCTTGCCATTTCTACTTCCATGATCTAGATTTTATTTAGCCCCTTCTCTCCATTCACACAGCTACCTCTTTAGTTCAGATCCTTGTTACTTCTCACCTAGATAATTGCAAGTCTCCCCAACTGTTGATTTCTGCTCAATCCAGCTCACCCTTCTACAAATCACTGCCAAAAGTAATTTTCCTTAAGGACAGAGAACATGTGACTTACCTAACTTCCAACTCCAATGGTTCCCTATTTGCATTTAGAATAAACTGGAATCTCCTCTTTTGAACTTTTAAACCCCTATCTAGTCTACCCCTAAAATCCACCTCACCATTCTATTTGTACAGTATTCACCCTCATGATTTCTGTGATGCAGTTAAACTGGCCTTTTCTCTAACATCAGACATGATCTGCCACCTCCTGTCCCTTTGCACTGGCCATCCTATCTGCCCAGATTGCACTCTCTCCTCACCTCTACCTCATAGCAGACATCTCTTCCTTTAAAAGTCAATTAAAGCCATATTCTATATGAGCTTTTCTGATTGACCCACCCCTCTAAGTGCTAGTTCCCTCCCTCTTAAAGTACTTTATATTCAGTTATTTTGCATATGCTTATATTTATTAATTTTATATTTGTTATATACCCATTTCAATATGTGTTTGTTGTCTCTCCCATTCAAATATAACCTTCTTGAGGATATATATTGCTTCCTTCCATGTACTTGGTATCCCCAGGGCCTAGCATTGTGTTTGGTATATAAGCAAACTCTTAATAAATAATTGATCGATTAAATTATCTGTCCGAACACCAAGGTGTATGGCACATTGTTGGCAGTGAATGTTATCATAGGTCTTGTTTGCTTAAGAGAATATCACAGAAAGACAGAGACAGACACAAACATAAACAGAGAGAGCAGAAAAAGACACAAAGAGAGAAAGACAGAGACAGAGAGACAGAGAGATACAAAGAGACAGAAACAGAGACAAAGACAGAAACAGGGAGACACAGACAGACAGAGCAGAACAAAGAAAAGTCAGCAGCAGGCATCTGCCAAGTTTTTCCTTATTAATTAAGCTCTTATAATATGTCAGCCATATGTTATACTTAGCATAATAGAATCTAAGTTCCTTGAAGGGAACTACTGATTCATTATTGGGTTTTGGTCTTGAGTACCTAATATTGTGCTTGACAACAAGATGACTCAGTGGATAGAGTGCTCAGCATAGAATTGGGAAGACTTGAATTAAAATGCAGCCTCAAATACTTTACCAGTTGTATGACCCATGGCAAGTCACTTAATTTCTGTCTTCCCTTAATCCACTGGAAAAGGAAATGTCAAACCATTCTAGTATCTCTGCCAAGAAAATCCTATGAATAGTATCAGTGTCCACAGGGTCATGAAAAGTCAGGTGCACCTGAATAACAACAATGGTGACTAACACATAGAAGATATTTAATAAATATTTATAAAATTTTAGTAAGTTGAATTTCTTACTGAAAACATATAAGATTGATAAAAGGGAAGATAAAGTAATATTTTATATTGCAAAAGGGCACACAAGTTAATAAATTCGAAAATGAGATGACAGAAATATGGGGTAAAGTTCAACGGAGAGAGAAACAAAAGTGAGTTTTGTCATTTGGTATACTACATATTATCTAGATAGAAAGAAGAGATGAATGAAGTTTTGGGGAAGCATGCTATAAGCCAGGAGACTTCAATTAACTGGAAATTTGCAGGAACTTTCTTTGTGAAATGCAGATCAGAGAATAATGTCTTAACTTGATTTAGTGACAGTTTCATCCTTTACAAGCAGAAGATGGGAGAGTCATGGTTAGACAGCAAATGTTTTGAGACAAATTTTGGGGTCTCAATGGACTGCAAGCTTGCAACATGAGTTAGCCATATGATATAGCAGTTAATGTGTGAAGAAGAATTAAATTACGCAGCATAACATTCTGAAAGAGGGGATTAACAGTTCCACGATGTTCGTCAGATCTCATTTGGAAAACTGAATTAAATTCTGGGCACCATGTTTTTAGAGAGAAATTGATAAATTGTCTAGAGGAGGGTAATCAGAATGGTGAAGCTCTTTGAGTCCATGTTAGAGGAGAATCAGTTGAAAGAAGTGAGTATGTTTAACATGGAGGAGAGAAATCTTTGAGGGGATATGCTAGTTGTCTTCAAGTATTTGAAGGGTTTACAACTCTAGGAGGGATTAGATTTGTTCTTTCTTGTCCTAGAGGGCAAAACCAAGGATAAGAAATAGATATTGAGTAGTTAAATTTAGGCTTGATATTGGGAAAAACATCAACTTCCTAACAGAGCTATGCAAAAGTAAAATGAACTGTCTCAAGAGGTGTTGAATTTTCTCTCCTTGGAGGGCTTCAAACAGATGTTCGATAAGTAGATGGCTAAATTATTTATTGCATGTAGCAGACAATGTGCCAAGGCTAAGTATACAAGTCCAAACAAGCAAAAAGTCATTATCCTCAAAGCTTCCGTTTTATTTTTTAAAAATAGTAATTCCCACTCTCCAAATACATACTGACAATTTTTAATATTAACTTCTACAAGATTTTGAGTTCTAAATTTTCCCTCCCTCTCCTCTTTCTAAAATGGTAGGTAATATAATATAGGTTATATATGTGGAAATGTGTAAAACATATTTATTAAGTGTTTGAATTAGTCATAGTTGTGAAAGAAGAAACAGATCAAAAGGGGGAAAAACTGAGAAAAAATAAAAATAAATAAAAAGCATGTTTTGATATTCATTCAGAGTCCATCAGTTCTTTACTTGGATGTGGATAGCATTTTCCATCATGAGTCCTTTGTACTTTTCTTGTTTCACTGTGTTACTAAGAGTCATTCATAATTGATCATCACACAATGTTGCTCAAGGTTTTCCTGGTTCTGCTCATTTCATTTTGTATCAGTTCATGCAAATCTTTCCAAGTTTTTCTGAACTTGCTTGTTGATGATTTCTTATTCTGCAGTAGGATTCTATCATATACAAATGCCACAGCTTGCTCAGCAATTCCCCAAATTATGGGCAATTTGTTCAATATTTTGCCACCATGAAAAGGGTTGCTATAAATATTTTTGCATATGTATGTGTTTTTCATTTTTTAATGAGCTCTTTGGGATACAGACCTAATAATAGTATTGCTGGATCAAAAGGTATGCCTGGTTTGGTTACCCTTTGGGGCATAATTCCAAATTGCTCTCCAGAATGGTTGGATTAGTTCACAATTCCACCATCAGTGAATTAAAATTCCAATTTTCTCACATCCTCTCTAATATGTTTTTTTTTTTTTGGTCATATTAGTCAATCTGATGTGTGTGTGAGGTAGTACCTCAGAGTTGTTTTAATTTTCATTTCTCTATTCAAAAGTAATTTAGAGGACTTCTTCATATGCCTATAAGATAGTTTTAATTTCTTCATTTGAAAACAGCTTGTATATGCCATCTTCATTTGTACTTTTTTTCATTAATTCCCTTGATGTACTTGACCATTTTTTTTTTCAGATGAATTTTGCTATCATTTTTTCTAGCTCTATCATTTGGTGGTTTGATTGGAAATAAATAAATAAGTTTAGACAGAATTGTAATTTCTATTATATTGGCTTAGCCTGCCTATGAACAATTGATGTTTTTCTAACTGTTTAGATCTAATTTTAATTGTGTGACAAATGCTTCACAATTGTGTTTGTGTAATTCTTGGGTTTGTCCTGGCAGGTAAACTCCCAAGTATTTTATATTGTTACAATTGATTTTAAATGGAATTTCTCTTTCTATCTCTTGCTGCTGGAATTTGCTAAAATTGTTAATTATTTCAAGTAGTTTTTTAGTTCATTCTCTATCATCTGCAAAGAGTGATAGTTTTGTTTCCTTGTGAATATTCTAATTCCTTTTATTTCTTTTTCTTCTCTTATTCCTATAACTAACATTTCTAATACAGTATTGAATGTTAATGGACATCCTAACTTCACCCTAATCTCATAAGGAAAACTTTTACCTTATCCCTACTAAAAATAATGCTTGGTCATGATTTTAGTTTGATACAGCTTATTATTTTAAGGGACATTCCTTTACTCCTATCCTCTCTATTGCTTTTAATAGGAATGGATGCCATATTTTGTCAAAAGCTTTTTCAGCATCTATTGAGATGATCATATGAATTCTCTTGGTTTTGTTATTGATATAGTCAATTATGTTGATGGTTTTCCTAATACTGGACCAACACAGTATTCCTGATATAAATTCCATATGTTCATAGTGCTCAATCTTTGTGATATATTGCTGTAATCTCCTTGCTAATAATTTGTTCAAAATTTTCAAATCAATGTTCATTAGGGAAATTGACCCCTAATTTTTTTCTCTATTTTGGTTCTTTCAGTTTTAGGAATCAGCATCATATTGTGTCATAAAAGGAATTTAGTAGGACTATTTCTTCACCTATTTTTCTAAATAGTTTATATAGTATTGAAATTCTTTAACTATTTAGTAGGATTCACTTGTGTACCTATCTGGCCCTGGGGATTTTTTCTTAGGGAGTTCATTAATGGTTTGTTAAAATTCTTATTTTAAGAGAGGGCTATTTAGGCATTCTTTGAGCTGGGTAATTTGTATTTTCAGAAATACTTATTGATTTCACTCAGATTGTCAGATTTATTGTTATGTAATTGGGCAAAATATTTCCTCATGGTTGCTTTAATTTCTTCATAGGTAATGATTTTGCTCTCTTAATTTTTGGTACTGGATATTTGATTTTCTTCTTTTTAAAAATTAAATTAACCAATGACTTATCTATGTCATTGTTCTTCCTTCCCCATAAAACCAGCTTCTAGTTTTATTTATCAGATCAATAGTTGATTTTTTTTTAATTGTCAGATTTATTAATCTCATCTTCGAATTTCAGGAATTCCAATTTGGAGCTTAATTGGGGATTTTAAAATTTGCTCTTTTTCTAGTTATTTTTTTTAGTTGTATGACCAATTCATTGTTCTGTTCTTTCTCTATTTTTTGATGTAAGAATTTAGAGAAATAAATTTTCCCTTAAGTACTGGTTTGGCTACATGCCAATAAATTTTGATTTGTTGTCTCATTGTCATTTTCTTCAATGAAATTATTTGTTTCTATGATTTGTTTCTATGATTTCTATGACCTACTTATTCTTTAGGATTAGATCATTTAGTTTGCAATTAGTTTTAGTCTATCTTTCCATTGTCCTTTGTTGAATATAATTCAAAGCTTTCATTTCAATTGAAGATATACAAAAGGTATCTGGACAAAGGTAGGGGGAAGATACATCTTGAACTGAATGTCTCATAGATATATTAAAATTTGTGGTTTTTTTTTAATTTATGTAACAAAACAAGCATGTCCAGAACATAGTATAACAATAGCAACAACAACAAAAAGATTGGCCATGAAACTGCAAATCTATTATATACAGCTTGCTATTCCTTTTAAATATAATAGTTATGTAATATCTTTTTTCCCCTTTCCCCCCTCAAAGCTATTTTAAAACTCAACATGTCCTAAACTGAACTTACTTTCTTTCTATTCCAAACTTTTCCATCTTTCTACTCTGTACCTAGCTTACAGGATTGTTGTGAAATCAAAGAAGACATCTGCAAAACATTTGCAGCATAGTAGGTATTTTATAAATGCTTATTATTGCTTCCTCTTTTCTAACATCTCTATTTCTATTGAGGGTACCATTATTCTTCTAGTCATCCGGTTTCAAAATCTAAATGTTATCCATAACTCTTCACTCTCACTCTCCATATCTACTGAATTTCCAGGCCCTGGCAATCCTACCTTTGTAACATCTTTCATCCAAGTCCCCTTCTCTCCACTCACAAAGCTGCAAGACCCTAGTGCAAAACCTTATTACCACATACCTAGATCATTCTAGCAGGCTGCCGGTTGGTCTTTCTGCCTCACATATCTCTCTATTTCAGTCTGTCCTTCACTCAAGTGCCAAAGTATTCTTCCTAAAGCGCAGACAATGACCATATTATCCCTCCACCCCTACTTAATAAACGACAGTGGCTCCATATTATCTCCAAGATTAAATATTAAACCTCTGATTTTTTAATGTCCTTAATAAACTAGACCTCTCCTATATTTCCATTTTCTTACATCTCTACCACCACCAATTCCTGAGATCCAGCAATACTGAATTCTATTTATTGTTCTTTGAGTTTAACATTCTATTGCTCTCCTTCTTCATCTTCACCTCCTTCCTAGGATTCTTTAAATCTGCTAGAAACCTATCCCAACTCCCTTTAATCTTAGTGTCTTACCTATGAGACTATCCCAAATTTATCTTTTTGTTAGTTGCATATTGTTTCTTCCATTAGAATTTGAGTTCCTTGAGAACAGGGAATTTTTTTCTTTGCCTTATCCTCAGTACTTGATACAATGCCAACATATAGTAAAAAAAATTAATAAATAGTAGTAACTGACTGATTTGCATGATGAAAAGAAGGAGGAGAAAACCAACCAGAGTACAGAGTAGGGAATTAAGTGCAACATGTCTGAGGCCCTCCATGAAAGAGGGGTTTGGGCAAATACTCACTAATCAGAAGAGCAGAAGAGCAGGTGAATACTTACATTTAATTTAAAGAGCATAGGAGAATGTGAGTCCAGGAAGCCTGATAACCCGATAAAAGAAAAACTAGGAGAGTTCAATATGATGAAAACCAAGAAAGAGAGGACTTTAAAGGAAGAGAAGATGAGCTACATTGTAAGATATAACAAAGAGGTCAAGGAGGATAGAAATTGAGAAAAAATGACTATATATATGGTGACCTTAAAGGGAGCAGTTTCAATTTAATGGTAGTGCAAGGAACCACATTAGTGGAAACTTGGAAGGAAGAAAATGCTGAGGAATTAGAGGCTGTTCTGTGTCTTGTTTGAGGAATCTGGTTGTTAAAAGACAAGAAAAAAGCCTGCTGGTTGGAATGGGCTGAAGGATCAAATGAAGTGGTATGTGTGAGTGTGTATATGTATGTACTTAATGAACAGAAGAGACTTTTGCATTTTTGAAGCTAAAAATGAAAGATTCAGACAGCCAGTCAATAAACATTTATTCTGTATTATAATGTGCTAGACCCTTTGTCAAGCACTGGCATAAGTGTTTAACAAAGAAGTTAAAGAAAGACAAAAGTCAAACCTTACTCTCAAGGACTTCGGTCTGATGAGGGAGGCAACATGTAAATAATTATGTATAAACATGCTATATAATGGATAAATAGGAAATAATTAACAGAGACAAGGCACTGAGAGGGACTGAGAAAGCTTTCTGTAGAAGGTAGGGTTTTATCTGGGATTTGAAGGAAGCCCAGATGAAGAGGAATTCTAGGAATGGGACAAAGCAGTAAAAATTCCCAGTTAGGAGATGAACAGTTTTGTTAGAGGTACAGCAGGGAGGTCAATGTCACAAGATTAAAGCATATGTAAGTTTGGGGATGGGGGTGGGAAATATAAGGTAGGGTAAGACTAGAAAGGTGGAAGTGGGGCTAGGTTGTGAAGGGCTTTGAATGGACAGAGGATTTTGTATTTGATCCTGGAGGTGATAGAAAACTACTAGAGTTTACTGAGTTTAGAATTACATGATTGGATTATTGTTTTAGGAAATTAAAGGCAACTGAAGGAAGAATGGATTGGAAACTGGGGGCAGGCTATAGTATTATATAGTATATATATATATATAATATAGTAGTATTATATATATGCATATATACTATATATGTTATATATAGTAGTATATATACATTATCTGTATATTATATATATAATATTCCAACTCTAAGAAGATGAGGACATACACTAGAGACATACCAAAATCAGAGGAGAAAAGGAAATACAACTGAGAGATGCTGCAAAAGTAAAATTGACAGTCCTTGGCAACATATTGGGAATAGGGAGTCAGAGAAAATAAGGAGCCAAGGATAACACCATGTTATGAGCCTAGTGGATGGAAAAAATGGTAGTGCTCTTGTCAGTAATAGGGAAATTTGGAAGAAGAGGGAATTTAAAGGGAGAGATAATGAGTTGAATTTTGGATATATTGAGTTTAAAATATCTATGGAACAGCTACTTCAAGATATACAATCCTTCTACCTCTCTTCAGATCCCCTTTGTGTGTTTTCTTCCCTCATTAAAATGTGAGGGTAGAGATTATCTTTCTGGCTTGAATTTGTATTTAGAACAATGTCTGCCACCCAAAAAAATAATTTTTATCATCTATCTATCCCATGTGTACTATCCCATTATGTATGCAGCTAGGAGGAATAGTAGATAAAAGTATGGGACTTGGAGTCAGGAAGATTGATCTTCATGAATTCTAATCTGGTAGTAAACACTAGCTGTGTGACCTTGGAAAACTCACTTAACCCTGTTTGCTTCAGTTTCCTCAGCTGTAAAATGAACTGGAGAAGGAAATGACAAGTGACTCTAGTATCTTTGCCAACAAAACAAAACAAAAAACCCCAAATGATGTCATGTCTATCTATAGATCTCTTTCTGAATATCTTTCTTTCCCATTCTATCTATCCTCTGCTCTGCTTCTCCAAAGAAGAATAGGTCATGAGAAATGAGTAGGTTGAAGAACTTAACATAGAGGATGTTTAAAGGAATGTCAGTATGATTATTGAAGACCCCTGTTTTTGAGGGTACGAGTTGGGGAAGAAAGATTGTGAACCAGTTGAAAAGGAAAGATAAAATGGTATGAGGTAAAGATAAAGGTTAATAAGACTACCTCATCCTTTTATAGTTCTTAAAGATTTGAGAAGTGCTATATATATGTGACTTCATTTCATACTTACTACAATCTTGGGTTGCTCCCATGTTACTAATGAGAAAACAAGTTGAAATAAGTTAAATGAGTTTAGCATGATTATTACACAGCTAATTAAGTATATGAGATGGGTTTCTAACTCAGGTTTTTCTGATTCTGAATGAATTACTCGGTACACATACCTTGATATAAAGCACAAATGAAAAGGTTAGAGCTAAGAGATACATCTTTTCTGTGACTATAGGATAGAATGTTTCTGATCAGCCAACATTTACTGAACACAATATACTTTGCAAGGCACTGGGCATACAAAGTTTATAAAGTATACCCCACACTCACTGAGCTGATTATGTAATTAGAGAGATGAGAAATACATGTAAAAAGAAAGTTTTACAAAGTTCTTTTTCTTTCAACAACCTAGTGAGGTAAAGGGTCAATGGTTAGCCATGTGACTATAAAGACTACTTAAGAACAGCCAAGGTCACTTTGTAGCTAGATTATAACAGCATGTCTGCTTGGTTATGGGCTTTTTCCCAGTTATATTCTGACCATTGTATTTGAGTCAGTATTGAAATAATGTTTCCTGAATACAAATTCAGGTGTATTTCTACTAAATTGTGCCAGTGACAAATATTAAGTAAAGTAGAGGTAATATAAGAGGTCAGGGGAGAAATGATCGCCTAAGGCAGAGTGGGCTTCCTGCAGTATTTGAGTTGTTTTAAATCCCAGATTCTTAAACTAGAGCTCACAATCCCATGTGGGGTCTCATAACTGAATGTGGGGGCTTCAAACTCATGATTTATTATAAGTAAATATTTAATTTGTATATTTATTATATGTTATCTATATACCTGAGGTCACATAAAACTTGTTCTGGTGAAAAGGGCTCACGAGTAGAAAAAGTTTAAGAAGCCCTATTTTAAAGGAAAGGTGGGATTTAGACCTTGGGGATAGGACTAGCTTGAAATCCTTGAGAACAAGAAACCTTTTTTTGTCTTTGTTTTTTCAGTGTACACGACCCGTCACATAGTAGGTGCTTAATGAATAAATTCTAGTTAAGTGACTGACTGACATGACATTTGTGTAGTTAGGGAGATGATACCTAAAAAAGAAAGTTTTACAAAAAGGGATAGTAAAAGCAGAGTCACGGAGGTGGGGCTATAAGATATGTAGAGAAAAGAAGAACTATTTAAATGAAGGGACAGAGAAAGGGGAGTCATGCTGACTTAATAAGGAAGAAGTTTTTATTATAAGCAGAGAGGACTTGCATAGAGAGAAGATTTGAAATTACTACCCTAGAGAAAGAGTCAGAAAGGTGATGTGGGTTAAATAGCAGAGTTACTTAAAAATGGCCAGAGTCAAGTTATAGTTGGTTAATGTAACCTTGTAGTGGGCCAGATCTGCTTGGTCATGGGACTTTTCCCTAGTTGTATCCTGTGGCCTACGACCAGGAAGAGAGAAAAGAGGTTGCTGGGGTTGGAAGACAGGAAGACTAACTCAGCAGAAGGTCAAGAGGGTGAGGAAATCTAGAGTTCTACATTGGACAGCATGGAAGTAACTAATGAGCAAGTCCAGCATGAGATGGCAATATAATGTAACGGGGTTGAGGCTAATAGTCTGAAAGAAGTGAATACTTGCCTATACAAGATTTTTGTGAAATACCTTTCTCATACCTGAATGGTGGAATGGTTTAAATCCCCGGCCTCAATTGAGGATAATAGTAGTACTTCTGTCATAATTAAGATTGTTCTGATAGTCAAATGAAAAAATGGTTGTAAAGTACTTAGCATAGGGCCTGATGCGTAGTACTTTCTTTCCTCCCCTTACCTCTCTCCCACCCCCCATGCTACTGAATTTGAGGGGATAATCAGTGTCTATAAAGTACTTAGCATAGGGCCTGATACATAGCAGGTGCTTAAAAATGCTTGTCCTTTTCTCCTCTTTCCCCCTTCCCCTTGTTACTGAATCAGAAGAGAAAGTCAGTGTCTGAACAAGAATGTATAATAAATATGTGGGAGAAGTTAAAAGCTAGAAAAGGAAAACTGTAGGTATGGAATCTTCTAATTAATTCCTTTAAAATATGGAGTTAGGTAAAATAATGTTAGATGACAAAATAACAAATATGCCTTTGGCTGAATGACTTTACAGAAGAGTTTTGTAACTTTAGGGTGGGGATGGGTTACAATATGTAATAAACTTGTAAAAAAACAACTCTAGTATGCTTTATTTGGGGTGAGGGAAGAGAATAACATTTTAGATAACTTGGACTATGTGCTAGGCAATGTAATAAACACTTTACAAATGTAATCTCATTTGGTTTAAGCAATAATATTATGAAGTAGGTGATAGTATTGTCCCCATTTTTATAGATGGTGGAAACAGGCAGGTAGAGGTTAAGTCCTTGCCCAGGATCACATAGCTGGTAAATGTCTGAGGTTGGATTTGAGCTCATCTTGACTTCAAGTGTTTCTGATAATATGTCAAGGTTCTATCCCCTGTACCACATAGATTTCTGATTTGGAAGGGGACAAGGATCTGAATCTGTATCCCTGATTTGCCACTTATTACTCACATGACTTTGGTCACAAAAACTTGATTTTTCTAGGTTTTGGTTTCTCTATCTTTAAAATGAGGGGATTGGACTAAACAGCATCTGAAATTCCTCCCAGTCTTAAACCTGGGATCCTATGAACCCTATCAGTGAACTGGAGAGTTATAGATTCAATACAATTCACCACCCATTAAGTACCTACTGCAAGGCTCTTAAGAAACTTATCATCTAATGGAGGTAATGGGCTGAGACGTGCACAAATAACTGTAGGTAGCTCATGACAAGGACAAAGAAAACTCTCAAAGTGCTCATCGAAATTTAAGGAGGGAAATAATAGCTTCCAGCTAGTGAAATATTGGATAGAGTGCTATGCCTAGCGTCAGGAAGATTTGAGTTTAAATCTAGCCTTAGATACTTACTACTTGGACTTGATACTGGTCAAGTCATTTAAACTCTGTCTGGCCCAGTTTCCTCAACTGTAAGACTGGGATTATAGTACCTACCTTTTTAAAAAAAATTATTTTATTTTTCAATTCAATTCAATTCAAAGCATTTCCATAATACAATATAATAAGAATATGATTGTATATAAAACAATAAGTCTGCCATGAATAACTTGCTATTTTCTCCATATATACAAGTTACCATTTAATTTCTTTTTTCCCCTCTCTTTCTTGCCCCATCCACCCTCAAAATTGTTACTATTAGACATAAATAGATATACAGATATAAAATTATTTTATACATATTTTTATTTATCATTTCTTTCCCTGGATGCAGATAGTATCTTTCTTCATATGTCCCATGTAGTTAATTTGGGTACTTATAAGAGTCAAAATGACTTAGTCACTAAAAGTCATTCATTCTTAAAACAATCGTTCTTACTGTACACAATATTCTGTCGGTTCTGTTCATTTCTTTTTTCATTTTGTGAAAGTCTTTTCATGCTTTTCCAAGATCACTGAACCTACCTTTCAGGGTTATTGTAAGAATCAAATGGGATAATATCAGTAAAACACTTAGTACAGTCCCTGATACATAATTGTTGTCTATCTTTCTTTCTTGAAGAGGTCTATGACATCAGGGAGGTGATGCCAAGAAATGCAAGTGAATTGGATTTAAGTGAGGAACGGCTGTGCAAGGCCACCTGTCTCACTTTTTTTTTTCCAGTGGCCAAATATAGATCAGGATGACTGGAGATTGCCTTAGATAGTAGTACTACTACTATCTGCTGGAGGAGAAGGGAACAGGGCACAGATGCAGGAGAGGTCAGAGAGGACATCCAGGAATCAGTAGTTTATGAAGGAAATATCATTTGGGAGATGGTTTTACTTCAGTAGGACAGCAGGAGATATAGGAGAAAGGGAGTAAAGATTATATTAAAGCAAAATGGGCAGCACCAGAATGGTGAAAGACCTGGGTTTTGGTATTGCCTCAGATACTTACAAGCTCTCCTCTATAATTGAGGAACTTGACCCAGATAACTTCTGAGGTCCTCTCTAGCTCTGAGTCTATATTCTGATGAAGTGAGTGGAAAACTGCATTGTGGCAATGAGATCTAGCTGTGACCACATTGAATAGTCCCAGAGGAAGACATAAAGAGTGCAAATGTATATTGTCTTGGGACAGGGCAAACAGAACCTGATAAGTTTACTTGAAAATTATAAAATTTCTACATAAACTAGGCTCACAGTTTATGGATTAATTCTGGAGGTCACTGAAAAAAAATCCCCCTCTTTTTGTTTTTCCAGAAAAGGGCTCAGATTGGCTATTTCTAATAACATTTTTGTCAAAATTCAAAAGAGTCTTGTTTTGTTTGCTTGTTCCCATTTCTCTATATTTTGGGTTGATATCCCTCTGCTACAACTTTCTACCAGTTGCCCTATTGATTTTTTTTTTCCTCTCAGCCCCTCATTCTTCTGGTTTAGTGTATACACTCTAATTTGTGATTGTTGGTAGACCCTGGTAACCTGAAATCAGCCTGTATTTTCCACAAGTTGCTAATTATGCCACTTTGGAGCACAATAAGGAAAGAATAAGGAATTAACACCCTGAGTCAGGACACTTGGCAATGCCCAACAACCTTTGAAAGCTGGTCATGAGCTTTTTCTGGTAGAGTCACGCAGAGCTTTATGAAATGTTCCTCCCACATACCATTGAGTTTGAAGACTCCCTGTGTCCTGAGTAGGGAGCCCCTTTGGTGCTAGGAAATTGGGCAGTACTGATAATCGATGCCTGGGGTGAGTGACACTGATGCTGTGGGAATGTGTGGAAGAACAATTTTGGCTCAGCTCATGGGTCCTGTGGATGGGTAAGAATTGTGAGCTGTTACAGTCAGATTTCCAAACCTAACTCGAACATCTGTGAAACATATCAGGGACAGTTAAATGAGTCCAAGCAGGAAACAACTTCCAACTTTGTTGAGACCATTTTAAAAAGAAAATTCTCTATTAGGTCCAAGCTTCCCTCTTGCACTTTTTTACATGGTGTGTTTCAGTTTTTAAGTAAAATCGTTTCCCTAGGTGGATTAGTAGTAGTGATGGTATTTGACAGCTGGGAGATTTCCTTTTTGGAATTGCATATGGGGTGTTGTTTTGGTTCCTTGAAGGCCTCTGTGGTCTGGGGCCCATTGTGG
Organism: Sminthopsis crassicaudata; assembly: GCF_048593235.1. NCBI lineage: Eukaryota > Metazoa > Chordata > Mammalia > Dasyuromorphia > Dasyuridae > Sminthopsis > Sminthopsis crassicaudata. The sequence goes on along the minus strand of NC_133617.1, from coordinate 177,305,263 downwards.
GGCTGGATTTGATTTTCTCCAGCTTGCATTTGGCCTGATAGTGCAGGTCAATCTGTATACAGCTGGTGACCAAAAAATAATGTTTCATATTTGCCTAGAGCTTCTTACTAAGAGGTAAGACTTTGAGGAGCTCCAGATGTCAGTGGGTTGGTGAATTGGTTCAATGGGCACAATTCCAGATTAAAAAACCAAGAGCCTCTGATTTCTAATTCTAGCGGAGGCATTTTCATTATGCAGGCTTGGATAAGTCCTCTCTCCTCATAGCTTCCAACAGTAGAGTGAGAATTGGAAGGGACTTTAAGGTCATGTAATCCATAACCTGTTTAAGATCTCCTCCAAATTATCTAAAGCAAGATCATCTAGTTTCTTGAACATCTTCTTAAGCATCCCTCCTAAAATAGTTCATTATATATAGTTTTAATTATTAGAAATTTCTTTATATTGAGCTGAAATCTGCCTGTATATTTTCTATTTACCTAATTCCAGTTCTGCCCGTTAATCACACAGATCAAATCTAAGCCTTGTTCTGCCAATCTTTCAAATATTTCAAGATGGCCATCATATCCCACCTACATTTTTTTTTAATCTAGGCAACATAGCCCTAATTCCTTCAACCCATTGCCACATTACAGAATTTCAACCTTACTGCTCTGGGACTAGATTTCCTGATTCTAAAATGAGGTCTGGAAATCCTGACCTGTTTCTTAGTGTTGCTGCAACAATAAACCAAAGGAATGTGAAATCTTTGCACATAAACGCAGCATGGGATACAAATCTTTCATTAACTAGTATTGTAAATACAAACTAACATCAGTGGTTTATTGGAAAGCTAGATAAAGTGAATAGACTGCCAGGCCTGAATTCAGGAAAGCTCATTTTCCTGAGTTCAAATTTGACCTCAGACATTTAGTGCTTGTGTGATTCTGGGCAACTCACTTAACCCTTTTTACCTCAATTGCCTCATCTATAATGAGCTGGAGAAGGAAATGACAAACTACTCCAGTATTTTCTAAGAAAACCTCAAATGGGTCATGAAGAGTAGTTTATCACTGAACACTAACAAATAGTTTAATAATGATAACTCATTCACATAGTACTTTGAGGTTTACAAAGTTATTTTTGGCATGCTTATTTAGGATTATAAGATTACAGATTTGGAACTGGAAGTGACTTTAGAGGCTTTCTTGTCCAACTTATTCTGTGGTCCAGAACTGAGTCTGGAATTGAAGTCCAGAGAGATTTAATTGATTTTCACAATATCACACTGACAACTGAGTTAGGAGTTGGACCCTGATTTTCTGGCTTCAAAGTCAGAAGCAGTTAGAAATGTTGCCTCATAATCCCAAATTTATTATATTTCACTTTGGTAATTTCCCCAACTGGTGGTATTCTCTTCCATTGCCATCACCTCAAGGGAATTACAAGTTGGGTTTCCTATGTTTTGGTGAGGGTGCTTTTTTTTTTCTGGGTCAGGAAGAGTCCAAACTTCTGCAAATAGCTTAAACTGAAACTCTAAGAATTCCTTGGAATCTTGGCCTGAATGGTTGTGTTTATATCTGGCCAGAAAACATGTCCATCAGAGAATAGGCTCCTAGAACCATGAGTTTTCTCCTTGCATGACCTTTGCATTTGGGAATAATTCTTCTAAGCATTTAAACCAATGCAGCATGGTATTGGTGGTGGGGATGCCAAATTTATCAAGACATGGGTTCAAATGCAAGGTAGCTAGGTGGCACAGAAAATAGAGTCCCAGTCCTAGAGGCAAGGGGACTCAACTTCTTCAAGTTCCCTATGCCAATGAAATCACAGGTCAAATATTAGGCTCTCTGTCTCTCTTTCTCTGAGTCTTTCCTGCTCTTTCCCCCTCTCTCTTTCTTTTTGTCTCTTTCTGTCTGTCTGTGTGTCTGTCTCTCTGTCTTTCCCTCTCTCCCCTTTTCTCTCCCTATCTCTATCTGTCTACCTCTTTCCCTAGTATCTCATTAGTTAGCTATCTAGTCATGTTATACATCTAACTACATATATTCATATACATATATATATATATATGTGATATTTTAGTGACTGAATAGACAGAGGATTCAGTCAAAAAGACTTAAGTTCAAGTCTCCAAACTGGAATATTCTGAAGAGCAAATGAGATGAGTTTGTACCCCCCAAAAAAACCACATTCTGTAAAGGTCAACCTAAAATATCAAGAAATGGGCAGCTAAGTGGTCTGCATTGGAGAGTGTGCTAGATGGGAATCTACTCCAGTATTTTTACTGAAGAAAACCCCAAATGGGATCACAACGAGTTGGAAATGACTACAATGATTAAAACAGCAATGGGTTCAAATGTTAGTCTTGCTCCAAACTCAAGTTACTTATCTTCTCTGGGCCTTAGTTTGCTCATATATGAAATGAAGAAGATGAAATAGATGACCTTTGAGATCTGTTCTAATTCTAAATCTCATTAAATCCTGTTAGTTTTTCAGGGCAGGCCATCAGCATGTGTTTTTCCTTTTTCAGTGGAGGAAGCTTCCACTAGTCTGATTTTGAAAGGTCAAGTCCATAGCCACGGGCTCAATAAAACTAAGGGTTCAACCATATAGAAAATTAACTCCCAACTGATGCAGGAGAAAGAAGAAAGACCCTGAGATACAGTTTGAAATCTAAGCATGAAAATTAAGTTAGCAGTGAAAATGGTGAAGAACTGATGGCACACATGGACTTAAAAAAAAACAAAACCCAAAACATTCTTCCCCAAATTGCTCAAAAAATAACCACTGCCGTCTGGTGTCCAACTGAGTGTGTGAACAAAACAAAGCCAGATGCAGTCGATTAACTCCAATGCTTCCTTACTGCAAGGCAGCCATGACCAGCTCCTCTCTTGCACTCATTTAATCAAGATGAGTTTCTTCAGTTTAATGCATCCTGCATCTAGAATATCTACCACCTAGGGTGGGAGCAAGAAATTATAAATATGACAATGTGGTGGGCAATTTTCTGTGGTAAGCGTGCAAAACCCTCTCTCTATCTACAATCGCAGACTCTGTTTATTTCCCAGATTTTGACATTTGGTTCTTGCTGTGACCAGAGCTCATTCCAGTGCTGTGAAGTTTGCAAATACTTTCCCCACCTGGCATCCTGTAAAATGGCATCAGATGTGATGGTTGCTCTGTCATTGGCTAAGGCAGCAGAACCCTTGGCAGAAGGCATCCTTGATGTCCTTCAACTTGTGCTTTGGCACACAGAAGACCCACAATTAGAATGTTTCTCTAAGAAAGAAAATATCACTCACTGAATTATCATTAATACAAATGATAGTGTTTTAAATTTCTATTTATAGGCAAATTTCTGAAGGCAATATAGCCTGATCTCTCTTTCCTTAATTCTGGGTTCAACTTATTGTCCATTTGGACTCTGTCATAGATGCATGCATACATATGAAAAACATACATATATTCTATAAATGCATGTATAAACAAGTTGATCAAGAGACATTCTTCATCCACTTGATTTTTCCTATGTGAATGATTAGATCAGACGTGTTTAAATGATTATAGAGTCTTTTCATGTAATATTGGACTAGATAACTTCTGAGATTCCTTCCACACTTCAAGTTCTGTGATAGTGTGATCTCATTCAGGTGGCTTTGCAATATTCTAGAGCTTAATGTGACCACATCTTTTTCAAGGGGGGAAAATTGGTCTTTATCATGTCAATATTTTTCTAGTTTTGCTAATTGATTGACAGTGATGGAGTGCTGCAGTCTCCCAAGAATTAAAATGAATATCACATACAGAATAATGAAAGGTACATGATGAGTGTGACCAGGTTATGATATATTACAAATAAGGCATTTTGAAGAAGGTTTCAAATAAAGGATGTCAGTAGAGAGATGTATGAGTTGAAAAAGATGACTAGTCACATTAAGCTCTAGAATAAGGTGTAACGGGGAATAGCTCAAATGTTTTTCTGGTATTTTAGAGGCAGATATCAGGAGGAAATAAGGAAGGCTCTCAGCACACTGGGTCAATCACCTTTTGGCAAAATTATGGTATGATAGGAACAATATTCATACAGAACAGGTAGGCATGTATAAGTTGTGATCCATACTGATCAAAGGAAAATCCAACTTTATGAGATAACTGGATTGGATTAGAGTATTTTGGAAGATTTGATTATTGAGAAACATCTTTCTTCCATTAAACTAGTAATGTCACTCAAGGAGCATCCTCCAATACTGCTGAATATTGCCATCACATATTGGGTAAAGATTGAGGAATGGGACCTTTGTTTTTTTGAATTGAGAAATAAAAGCACAGACAAAGAAGCATCTTCTCTGGGGAGACAATGAGTGTCTGGCTGAGTCAAGACTGGAGTCTTTTTGAGGGGAAGTACAGGGTTTTCTAAGTCAGTCCCCCACTAAAATCCAACAGAGGTTTAATTTAGTTTCTAAAATCCTGGCAACTAGGATGCCATGTGTTTGTATAGACTTGCACCATTTAAAAGGTTCTTGGAGTTTAGATCTTGCATGTAATTTGCTACATTAGCTCTGGGCAAGAATATTTGCTTTTGGGTCCTCTGTGGTTTAAGTTCCTTCTCAGTATTAACCTGGCATGTTAGACAGAGCTATACTGTAAAAAACAGCAGGAGACGGAGGGTTCAGAGCAGGGTGAAGGCAACGAGGCTTATTACTAATAGCTGTTTTGCGGACGGCAGGAGCTCTTACGTGATTTTCCCAGTGTGGCTTTTTTGGACGTTTTGCAGCTGGGATTAGGAAGCCATGGCTGGATCAAATGGAGCCTTTGGAGTGGGGGAGGGGTTGTTTCTGTTGAAGGGACTGGCCTGAATTATTGGTCTGGTAAATACCTTTTAATTAGGTGCGAGTATCACATAGTGACTTTGGGCCAAAGTAGAATAAGAGGCATACTATGGAAAGAGTCCTGGGTTGGGAATCAAGAAGACTTTGATTGAAATTCTGGCTTGGCCACTTACTACCTATTCCTCAACTGTCAAATGAGATGATTGTACTGGATGTATGAATGGTCCAGTAATAAGAATTATAACACTCTTTGTTCTCACTCTTATTTTCTCTTTCTCCTTCCTTCCCTCTGTCCCTCCCTCCAGCTCATCCTTCCCTCCCTTCCCTACTTCCATCCATCCCTCCTTCCCCTTCCTCCCTCCATCTGTCCTTCCCTGCCTTCCTCTTTCCCTCCTTCCCTCCCTTCTTCCTCCTTCTCTCCCTCTGTTCCTCCTTTCTTCTCACCATCTCTCCCTCTCTCTCTCCCTCACTTCTTCCCTCCCTCCTTCTTTTCCCTCCTCCCATCTCTTCCTCCCTCTCTCCCACCTTTCCTCCCTTTCTCCCTTCTTTGCTCCCTCTCTCCCTCCTTCCTTCCCTCTCTCCCTCCTTCCCTCCCTTTGTCCCTCCCTCCTTTTCTCCCTTCTTCCCTCCTTTTTTCTCTCTCTCCTTTCCTCCTCTTCTACCCTCCCTTACTCACTCCCTCTCTTCTTCCACCCTTTCCTCTCTTCCTCACTCCCTCCTTTCCTCCTTTCCTTCCTCCTCTCTCCCTTCCTCTTTCTCTTTTCCTCTTCCTCTCTCCTTCCCTCTTTCCTTTCCTTTCTTCCTTTCTCCTCCCTCCCTCTCTCCCTCCCTCCCTCCCTTCCTTTCTTCCTTCCTTCTTTCCTTCTTCCCTCATTCCTCCCTCCCTCCCTTTCTTTCTTCCTCCTTCCCTTCTTTCCTTCCTCCCTCCTTCCCTCCCTCCTTCCCTGCTATCTATTTCTCTTTCCTAGGTTAATTTTTTATCTCCAGTTAGGAAAATAGATGGTATACTCTCTGGGATTTAAAAGAGAATTCCATTTGGGAACTTAATGAACTAATTTACCTCCAAAGAACGAACAAGTAACTGTCAAAAAGGAGTTTACTTAGCACTAGGCTCAAGCCTCTTGTGTCACTTATCCTCAGGAAAAGTTATTCCTTAGGGGCGAGTTTTGTTGCTAGAGAAGCAAAGGCCTAGAACATGAAGTGACAAGAACTGGGTCATGTAATGATGAGCAAAATAGCAGAACTGGGCATCCTAAACTCAGTTCTCTAAGGGGAGTGCTTGCTGTTATTATAATCATTATCACTATTATCTGGAATAATGTGTCTGGAGTATGGCATTTAGTTCTGTGCCTTGCATTTCAGGCGGGCATTGGCAAACCAGAATATATTCAGAAGAGAATGCCTAGGATTGAGGTTACTTGAAATCTACAACATGAGACCTGGTTGAAGGAACTGGGGGTCTTTGGCCTGTAGGAGAGAGAAATTGGTTTTGGGGGTGAGGAGAAGCAACTTGATTATAAAAACTCACTTTTCTCTGACATTTAAAAGATTATTTTCTTCCTAACAATCCTATAAACAGATAATAGCACAAGTGTCATTCCATAAAGAAACTGAAACTCATAGGAAAATAGATTATGAACAATTCTTGCCAGTAGTTATATGACTGGGTTTATATCAGAGACCCAAATATTCTAACTCTGTTCTTCACTGTCTGAAATATTGTCATGTAAGAGAGGGGTAGATTTTCTGCATGACTCCAGAAAGTTGAAGTAGAAACATTGAGTGAGCATTGTATTAAAAGGAAGCAAATTTTGGCAAAATAAGGAAAAGCTTAAAATTTGATCTGTCCAAAAATGGAAGGAAGGAATTTTAAGAAATGAGTTTACCAAGTTGTCATATATGAATGTAATGGAATGCTATTGTGCTCTAAGAAACAATGAGCAGGTGGATTTCAGAAGAAACCTGAAAAGACTTACATAAACTAATGCAAAGTGAAAAGAGAACATTGTACACCATAACAGCAACATTGTGCAATGATCAACTGTGATTGACTTAGCTCTTCTCGGTAATAAACAGTTCTAAAAGACTCATTGTGAACAATGCTATTTACATCTGGAGAAAGAAGTGATGGAGTCTGTATGCAGATTGGAGCATACTATTTTCACTTTATTTTTTTTTCACATTTTTTTCCTTTTGTTCTGTTTCCTATTTCACAACATGACTAAATGTTTTGCATATTTTCTATGACTACATATGTATAATATCAAATTGCTTATCATCTTAGGGAGAAAGAAGGGGAAGAAAAGGAGGGAGAAAATTTGGAACTTAAAATTTGTTTAAAAATAAACGTTAGAAATAGTTTTTACATAAAATTGGGGAAAATGCTTTTTTTTAAAAAGGGCATGAGTTCTCAGAATCATGGAATTTCACAGGTGGAAAAGACTTTGTGCTCATCTAACCAAACTCATATGTGAAAAGGAATCCCTCCTAAAATACAATCAATAAATGGTCATCTGGCCTCTGCCTGAAGGCCTTCAAAGAAGGTAGACATTTTTGTCTTTTAAAGCAACACTCCACTTTGGGATAATTCTGAATGTTAAATACCTTTTTCTGACACCGGACTTACCTTTTTGCACTTTTTCCTATTGTTTCTGGCTCTGTTTTCTGGGACCAAATAGAAGTTTAGTCTTTTTTCCATATGACAATGCTTCAAATATTTGAATGCAATTGAAAGGGTTAAACAGAAGCTATTTGACTGCTTGCTAGGGATATTGTAAGGAAGATTCATACTTCAGGAAAGGTTCTGACTAGATATTCTCCCAAGATCCCTTCCAATCCCAAGATTCTAGGCTTAATATTGGAAGGAATTTAATATTTATAATATCTTACAAAAATTGATCACTTCATACCTACCAGCTGGTTTATATAATTTACCTCATTTGCTCTTCAAATGACTTTATGAGGTAAAGTAGCAAATGCAGAAATCATTCCCATTTAATGAATGAACATCCAAGTGAAAGATACTGGAACTGATGGACAAGCATTACATGGTGGTGGTAGTGGTAGCTGTTTTTCTTCATTACCATATCTGTTCTTTCACTATAATGTTGTAAGAAATGTAAAAGGCATATCAGACTCTCACCTAGAGGATCTCTTAGTTTCTAATTTCTGGTTAGGCTACCATCTTTTCAATCACATAAGTTCAGAACATTAAAATCAACTTTGAGGGGCAGGCAGATGGTATGTTGGATAGAGCACCAGCCCTGAAGTCAGGAGACCTGAGTTCAAATTCAGTCTCAGATACTTAATACTTCCTAGCAGTGTGACCCTGGGCAAGTCATTTAACTCCAATTGCCTAAGGGAAAAAAAAGTCAACTTTTGACTCTCCCTTTTTTCTCATCTTTCCTATTGAATCACCCATCAAGTCCTATTGATCTCATCTCCTTAATATCTACAGTAGCTATCAGTTACCATAGCAATTACATATCACTCACACAGCCTCTGTTGTAGTTCAGGACCTAATTATTTCTCACCCAGCCTATTGCAATAGCCTTCTCACTAGACTTCCTGTTTCCTCACAGTCTCTTCCCTCTTCAATCTATTAGTCCTGTTTTTGCCATACTGATATTCCTAAAACACATATCTGACCATATCACTCACCTATTAAAAAATCTTCAGTGGCTCCTTGGTACAATAAAAGAAAACATAAAATCCTTAATCTAGTACTTTAAGGCATTTATAATATGACTGCTACCTACCTTTAGGGTCTTATTTAATTCTAATTTTCTTTTCATGAATTCTCTTCCAATCAAACTCATGTGTCAGCTGCTCTCCTATATGGTATTCCACATCCATTTCTATGTCCATATACAAGTAGCTTCCCATGGATGTCAAACACTTCCTTTTAAATACCTCCCTCATGTCAATTTCTATACAAAGTTTTCTTGCATTGTATAGAGAAAAGCATGCTGGATTTGGAATTAAAGGTTGGATTATATGCTCTCCAAGATCCCTTACAGCTTAAAATCTATGACAACCCAATAATCATAAGATCTGCAGTTTTCACTCATCCCGGTTATTAATGTATTTACTTAAAATTTTTTAAAAAACTGTTTTGTATTTGTCAATTTGGGTACATGCCATATTCCCTCCCCCACAATAGAATGTAAGTTCCTTGAAGGCAGGAACTGTCCCATTTTTGAATTTGTAGTAGTAGTGTCTTTCCTATCAATTGTAAAAAAGAAATTCTGAGAATTAGAGGTCACCACAGAACTTTACTCATAGATAATTGCTTTTGGTCCATCATTTTTGAGAGTACTTGCTTCTTAAGAATTTATTGCTGGGTACTGTCCTTATAGAAATGAACAGTTAAGTAATGTTTCCTCTGCACTATCCTTCCCTTCCCCTACTTCTACTACTACCATGATCCTGGGATAAAGAGAAAAAAGATGTGGTTAAATTATCTCAAGAATATTAGATATTTTGGATATGTTTGTGGCCTTTGAGAATTGCCCTTCAATTCTTTTTAGAACAATTCTGGCCCCATAGAAATGAACTTTGTTCATTTCAGTGAGGGACGGGAAGGGGAAGTTGGGTTTTATTTGAAGAAACATCCATTATGTCTTTAAGCTTTGGCTGGAGCAACAACAACAAAAAATTTACAGGAAATGAAATCCTATTTCATTACAACTTTCATGAATAGAAACCTTGAAATTTATAGCCTTTACATATAAATTAGAATTAGTTATTTTTTTTTTCATTCTTAGTTGCCTTTGCATTAATGGGAAAATATGATAGGTTGGCCAAAAGGATAGCTGTTCACACTTGAGTACACAAACCCAAATCCCACTATCTAATGGATACAGTCTGAATCTTCATGTTAAGGCCACTGGGTTCAATTTCTGCTGAGATGGTAGTTTTAAAAATTATATTTCTATTAACTTTTCCCCTCTATGTCATTATATAAGAATTAGTATGTTTCTAAAGATGAATGAGTAAAAGAAACTGATATATGTATCATGTTGCTGAGGCTGACATATAATGTTGACAACTTTTAAATGTAGAAAACAGGGGAACCCACAAGGAGATGGATCTCTTTCTTAGACCAGACCATGAGTACTTGCAGCAACTAGGAACACATATGGCACCTAGAAGGCAATTTAGAAGATAATAGGATTCTATTCAAGAATCTAAGGATAGAAAGGAAGGGAAAAGGTCAGATTTGAGCTAAAATTTAGGTAAACTTAAAAACATTATTAGGGGAGGATCATATGGTGATAGGGAAATGAAATATAAGTGAGGTGGAGATTGGAAACAAGACATAAATGGCCGGAGAACAGTAATTTTAAACTTAAACTTTAAAGAGCTTTTCAAGGTTAGAGAAACACAGTAGTCTTTTGCATAGTAAGATGGCTATTTTTGAAAGCAGAAGCTGAGTTTGAATCTTATTTCTAGCTTTGTGAATTTCATTTTCTTCATCATCAAATGAAGATAATAATATAATTATTCTTTCCACAACCCAACTTTCCTCATCATAGTTTTGATAACTCAGGTTACAAAAAAATTAAATGGAAATTTTGGGGAAGATTTGCAGAAGCCAAAGACAACATACCAAAGCCTATAGATGTCATAGAAAAATTTCAGAAACTCAGAAATGTATAAAATATATATCTAATATTGTATAACATCAACATATTTAAAATCTGAATACCACAATAATTCAAACTTTTCTGGTATAAAAGGAAGGCCAGATTTTTTTATGCTGATTTTTTAGAGATCTCCTTGAGTGTTGGATGAGGAAACATGGCCCATAACACAATCCATCTGGAAGGGAAAACTGCATCTGAATTACCTGTCTTTATTTTTAACATTTTCTTTATGAATCATGTTGGAAGAGAAAAATCTGAGCAAAAGGGAAAAACCAAGGGAGGGCTTAAAAAAAGGTGAACATAGCATTTGTTGATTTACATTCAGTCTCCTTTGTTGGTTTTTCTGGTTGCAGATGGGATTTTCTATTCCAAGTCTATTGGGATTGCCTTGGGTCATTGAAGAACTGAGAAGAACCAACTCTTTCCTAGTTGATCATTGCACATGCTTGCTGCCATTGTGCACAATGCATACCTAGTTCTAATGTTTTGCTCAGCATCAGTTCATGTAAATCTTTCCAGGCCTTACTATAATCAACTTGTTCATCATTTTTTTATCCAACAATAATATTCCATTACCTTCATATACCACAACTTGTTCAGCCATTCTCTAACTGATGAACATCTACTCATTTTCTAATTCTTTGCCACCACAAAAAAAGCTGCCACAAACATTTGTGCACATATGGGTCCTTTTCCCTCCTTTATCCTTGGGATACAGACCAGTAATGGCACTGAACTACCTGTCTTAAAGAGCTATTGTTTTAAGGCTTAAATGAAATCACAGATAAAAAAATTCTTTGCAAATTTAAAAATGCAAAAGAAAAGTGACTTCTTATAGGTGTACAGGACTTTTTCTACTTAAAGATCTCCCTGATCAATATGTAATGTCAAAATACATTTTAACTAAGTCCCATTGTAATGAGGTAAAACCTTGCTCTACTAGAACCAGCAATATGGAGATGTGAATCCCTTCCACATTTTCATTAGTAGATGTTAGAGATCATTGGATAGACCTGAAACAGTGTTAGAAACCACAAAGAGCACTTCCCTACCTTTTTTGGAAGGCGAAATTATGTAACCCTTGATGTTTTTTGGCTTTTCTTCACTGGGACTGGGGTAAGTTACAAGGAGGAGGTATACAATCATATTGGACACAGATACAGTGTTATAGTACATGAAAGGAACCCTAATTCCTATTCTCAGAAACTCCCAGGCTCAGCACAGGCTGGGAGAAGCATTAGGGACAACTTTCACTTGTCTTTGTTTCACTGATCAGATGAGGAAAACTTGAGCCTCTAGGGCTGAGAAAGTGAGAAATTGGGTTTGTATGGGAGACAGTACAATATTACAGATATTGTATTATCTCAGTTCTCTGCAAAAATCCCATTTAGGCTTTGGAGTTTGAATTTTGATTACCTGAGAATAGCAACTGATAATTTACTGATTAGTATTTTACAATTACCAATTTACATTGGTAAGTTAGATCCTATGGAATTATTTACTATCATGCTATTTCATTTAACTTTTTCTTTTTGATGAAACTATAGCTCGTTAGTTGGAGTATATGCCTACACTCTACAATTTGATTTCTGCAATGACTTTTTAGTATTTACTATTATTATTATCCCTAGCACATAATAAAGTATCTCATCCATAGTAGGCATTGACTGAATTGAAACAGGATTACTAGATTGACAGATGAGGGAATTATTACAGATGTATTTACTTAGATTTTGGCAAAACCTTTAACGATATCTTTTAGACTAAAGATGAAAATATCTGAGTTGATAAGAATATAATTAGGTGAACTTAGAACTAACAAAATAGTTGGATGCAAAGAGTAGCCCTTAATGGTTAGAAGTAAACTTAAAACCTCACCAAGAGATCGTTATAAAAATGTCAGGTGTTCCATTAACTTGAATGGGGAAACAAATTGCATCTTTATTTTCACTAAACTCTAACTGAAATTTAGCATTTCTTTAAATTATTTAAAAACATAGTTTTGAGAAAGGGTTTACATGCTTTTTCAGATTATCAAAGGAATTCATGACATAAAAAGCTTTGAGAAATTCTGACTTGAATATTTGTTATAAGGTGGAATGAAGAGACCCTCTTAATTTTGTGCTGTTTAACATATATTTTTTTCCCATAACTTGGATAAAAGTATAAATAGCATACTTATGTCTTTTTAAAATTAATTTTTTATTATTAGTTTGACAAATAACTACAACTATTGGTATTACCATAAGAGCAAAAAATAGGATTGTGTATAAACCCAAAAATTTCTATTATATATGCACATATATAAGATACTCAACATATCAGTTCCAAAGATTCCCTCCTTGTTTTTGTAATCTTCTCATCATTCCGATATCTTTGCCAAGAAAACTCCAAATGGGGTCAGGAAGAGTCAGACAAAACTGAAATAATTGAACAAGTAAGCAGCAAGATATTTACATACCAGAAGGAAAGTAACTTTAGAGAGGAAGGCATAATGACTAGGGGGACCAAAAAGACTTCCTATAGAAGTGAATCTTGAAAGAAGCTAGGAATTATAAAGTTCAGAATAGAAGGACAGAATTTCAGGCCTATGGGAGAGCCAAGAAAAATGCACAGAAATGGAAGATGGAACAATAAAAGTTAGGAACCCAACTGGTCAAGAATGGAAGGATCATAGAGTACACAGAAGGAAGCAATACATAGGAAAGATTGACTCAGACATTTACTAGATAAGTGACAAGTGTATTTCCTTAGACAAGTCATTTAACCTCTCTTAGTCTCATTTTTCTCATCTGTAAAATGGGGATAATCATAGCACTTTGTTGTGAGGAGAAAATTAGATTATATTCGTAAATTGCTATCATCACCATCCACATTATCATCATGGAAAGCAACTTTGAAAAACTTAAGAACTTTGTTGAATACACTGAACAACCATGACTCCAGAGGACCCTTGATGAATTGTCATTCTGTTTCTTGATAGACAAACAATAGATGAGGTACACAATGATAGAGTCATTGTATGGAATATTTTGCTCGATTATATTTGTTACAGATTTATTTTATGTATATATATATATATATATATATATACACACACACATATGTGTGTGATATACACACATATGTGTATATCACACACATATGTAGATAGGTGAGGGTATAATAGTCTTAAATTATCTTTAAAAAGAAAGAACATTAATTATAATATATTGTGATATATAGTATTAATTAATTATAAAATTAATTATAAAACACAAAAAATAAGAAGAAAGGGCTTCAGAGACACAGAAAAACAAGATAGCATTAGAACTTTTGGTCATTTGTTTTAATTAGAGATTAATGATAATTGGAAGGAAGAAATTATAGTTGAATGATGTGTCAGAAGCCAGGGTCCTGACAGTTTAGAAGCAAGTGAAAGAAAAGGAAATGAAGGCACCCCAAGGAACTAAAAAAGTAAGAGATATAGGGTTATAGTATCATACATAGCAGAAATTTACTGAGTTTTTTTTTTAAAGGATGGGAGGATATATGTATGTTTGTAGGCAGTTTGGGATAAACCAGTAGACAGGAAGAAATTGGGATTGGGGTGTGTGTGTGTGTGTGTGTGTGTGTGTGTGTGTGTGTGATAATAATGGGCTCTTTGTTAGAGAAATAGATGGGAAGAAATAGAGTTAAGGTTACATGTTAAGGGGTTGGCCTTGACAATAAGTAGAAAAGCCCATTTCATTCTCAGAAAATCAAGTGTAGGAAGAAATACTGGGGGTTGACATCATGGGTATCTAAGATTCAAATAGGAGAAGAGGGAACCTGCTACCGAATGGCCTTTATTTTTCCAGGAAAATATAAGCCAAAGTTATCAGTTAAGCAGATGCAGGTAAAGAATGGTGAGGGAAGTTTAAAGAGAGATTATAGAAGGTTGGGAGAAACTTCTGTGGGGAGTGAGATAGGAAATCTATTGTTATTATTGTTCATACTTCATTCTTGAAGTGGTCCAATGACATCAGAAGGGTGATGTCTTGACTTGCAAGTGAATTAGATTTAAGTGAAGCAGAGCTATGCAAAGTCATCAACCTCATTTTCTTTTCCAGAATAATGGGAGTCCCCCAAAACAATACCCCTGGTGATTGCCCCAGATGCAGTGGAAGGCCATGGCCTTTTTAAGCTAAGACTTTCCCCAGGTTTGTTTGTCTGAGGCAATACCCATTCAATGATTGAAGACTAGGTAATAATTGAGGGAAAAGATGGCCTAACTAATTGCCTTCATAAAAGAATCCCAGAATCTGGTTCAAGATTGAGAAGGAAAGAAAGTGTTATGAGCATAGGGGTAATCAACTTGGAAGATGATGAAGGGATGGATATTAAAGTGGGGATAAGGCATAGGAATGGGATGGTAAGTCGAAGGGAGATATAGAAAAATAAAATCTTATGATTTGGTAAAGGAATTTTGGAGTTTTTGAGTGTGAGAGTGGAAAACAGGTAGGTGATAGCAAACTCAAAGTTATAATAATTTACTGTGTATGGCTGAGGATGAGTTATCAAAAGAAGGAAAATATGAAAATCACAATGAGAAGCAAGGAGTAAATACCACATTTTAAGAAAAATATAGATCACCCTATTTAGAATATCTAGAGTGGTGAGAGGACTAGAGAACTCACAATACAGCATCATTTGGAGAAACCACGGCTGTTTAGCCTGGGGAATAGTTGTTTCAATTATTGTTAGTTACTAAGTTATTATCTTGGGGAATGGTTATTTCAATTATTTTTATTGTTATTACTGTTGTAGGTATCATTGTTATTAGCACTATAACTCCATGAGAGAATTTAAAGAACTGAGTGATAACACTTTAAAATTATTTACTACTATATCTGAAGCCCCCAAATAATAAGAAAGTCCTAAATAGGTATAGATATTTATTTATTTTTTTTAATGAAGTGAAAATAAGTTGTGAATCTATGAAAGTGGAATGAATATCTAAAATGATACTTAACCCAAATTCCATTTAAATATGGAGTTGGAATATGGTCTTAGATATTTGAATGTTAGCATATCTGATGCTGATATTTGAAGATTTAAAATATTTCAAATGAAACAATGAAACAAAACAGGAGATCTAATTTGGGAGGGGTGTGCTGCACTCAGCTCAAGACAGCTATAAAAAGTATATTATTAAATTTCCAGTGTGAAATATACCTTGGGAATCAGCAAACCTTGCTACAAAGTCAGGACGTGATTTATTTTTTTGTTGATTGCCTAGGTTTAAGAAAGTGATGAAGAAAATATTAATAATGCAGAGTAACTTAATAGTGTGTACTTTTTCCCTCCTAGAAAGTCACTTGTAAACATTTAATAAGATATCACTGGGCTTGAAGACTATCTTAGTTGAGAGCAAGCTCTGTCAGGTCTTACCAATTTGGAAAGGCTTTGTGACTAAAAAGAAAATTGGATTTAGATCAGTTTTGATGACTTGGGAAAAAAGTGGGAGCTTA
This sequence comes from Sminthopsis crassicaudata, assembly GCF_048593235.1. Taxonomy (NCBI): domain Eukaryota; kingdom Metazoa; phylum Chordata; class Mammalia; order Dasyuromorphia; family Dasyuridae; genus Sminthopsis; species Sminthopsis crassicaudata. Next base: position 177,289,318 of record NC_133617.1, on the reverse strand, counting down.
CAGGGACAGAATATTTCAAACACTATCAGATGTCAACTTTCAAAGAATATGTCTATTTTACATGGTGATAAAAAAAAAAACCTATAATAATAAAACCCCTAGAACTTAGTGCTGAAAACGATCTGAAAACCTCAAGAAGCTATTGATTGCTCCAAGAGAGCTGAAAGTACAAAATCATCTTGTTCCTGGTAGGTCCTTTGACTCCAAATATACAGTGTGTCTTTATTGATGTGCCATCCTGAATAACCTGGGAATTTCATTGTTAGACCCTTGTAGCTTTTACAACTAACTGAGTCTCTAATTCTCTTATTTTTAAAATTCAGATGTCACTAAAAAACTACCTTAACTACCATACTAAATTTAAGGGATGTCATTGTTCTTGTAGGTCTTGCATATTTATGCTTTTAGATTATAAACTGTATCAAGTCAGGATGAGTCTTTATTATAAAGATCAGGTAGGTATTGGTGTCAATGCCCTGATTCTATTCACAATGAGATGCAGATCTTGATGAGAGCCTTTCTCACTATGGCAATTTCGACCTCCCAAGCAGACCTTTGCATAGAAAGAAGAGTTTTCCCGATAGAAAAAGGAATTGAAAGCCATTTCAGTTGGATAAATTAACATTGACTACACCCTTCATAATTCAACAGAATATCGTCTATAGAGTCAGAAGAAGTAGATTCAAATTTCTTCTCAAATGCATCCTACCTATGTCATTTTTTGGAAAGTCATTTAACTCCTCTAGATTTCACCTACATCTGTAAAATAAGCATTGGACTAGATGAACTTGTTTCCTTAGATATATGATTTTATTAACATTCATAGAACCAAAGAATAAAATCAATCATATGTCAGTTTTTCCCACCCATCTTCTGGCTATCCACTACTTATGAGCTTTAAAAAAAATGGGGTTTACTGGCTACATTTCTTTCTTATGAAATGAGCCTTAAACCAAAACCAATATGATTTTCATTGGCCACCAATAAGTCCCAGGCCAAGCCCCATTTGGTCATTGTTTGTGTCCTGACTGAGTCAGATTGAATGCTTTGGCCAGAAACCCCAAGTCTTCTCTTCCCAGAATTATTTATTGTATTTTATTTTGTCTAGGTGAAAGAGATTCTTTGCCTCAATTGCTACCTGGCCTCAGTCAATGAACAGGTGTTGCCTCAAACTGAAATCTGTTAAAGACCTTAGCTTAAAAAAACCTACATCCAGGATCATCTCTAGGCATCCTGATCTGTATTTGGTCACTGGACCCAGATGGCTCTGAAGAGGAAAATGAGGCAGGTGACCTTGCATAGCACTTTTTCACTTAAATCCAATTCACTTGCATGTCATGGCATTACCTCCCTGATGTCATGGTCCTCTGCCAGAACAAAAGACAAACAATAGTGCACTGAATCAATTCAATGATCATTTCCTTTTCCTGGATCAAACAGTAGTTGATGTTGTGGATAGACTGTTGGACATAACTAGGCTTTGAATCTTCCCAGGTATGTGATCTGGACAGATCATTTCATCTTTCTGGTTCTCACTCACAATGATGAGGAGTAAACTGAGGTTCTGAACAGAGATGGGTCAGTTCCTTTTCTCTCTCTCCTTCCTTCCCTAAAGTAACCAAGGGCGGGTCCCAGCAAATGAATTTGCTACTTAATGCTGTATGGAAACATAGTCTTTATTGATTAGAATGGAAACACCGGAGAGCCGGTGGGCAAAATGGCTGCAAGGTAGAAGGCCAATATTGCAAAGAATAGATTTTTGAGGACTCTGTTTTATACAAGAGCACAATCATTCAGAGACAGTGATGTAAGGAGGTTCCGGAGAGTGATGTAAATAAGATAAGGATTCTCTTGTTATCTTTTGGGGAGAGACAGAAGTCTCTTCCCAAAAAGGAATTTCCTGCTGCCATTTGGTCTATCTGAGCAGATTAGAATGGGGGCTGTAAAACCCTGGCCAGCTCAGATAGCCCAAACTAGTTTGACCAGATCTTGTATCAAAGGTCCAAGTCCCAAAGGAAATTGGAGATCAAACAAGGAATACCAAGGGGCTACCGACCCCAACATCCTCATCATTAAATTCAGACTGGAGAATCCCTAAATTCCATTCTAGCTTTAGATCTATGATGCTATGAATGGGTGTTCAGGCAATAAAACGTAGTTCTTACATGCTATTCCACTTATAGCTCTTATGAGGATCATAGCTGAGCCAGTAAGGAACTCAGCTTATTGGGTTGATTTATTTTTTTTCTAGTGGCACAGAGATGTAATTCAGGAGAACCCCTTACACACCAAGAAGCTCCTCCAGTCCTTTTTGTAACCTATTGGTTGTTCTCTTCAGGCCATGTCTCTGGTTTCTCTAATATTTCTAGAATGGGAAAGGGGAGGTGAAAAAAGAGGAAAAGAAATTTACATGAATTATTATATTATATATTTAGAAGGAATAACAAGTTATAGATAATAGACTTGGTTTCATGTGCATTCATCTTTTTTATTATGCTCTATTATAGATTAAATTAAATGTAAAATAACTATTTAAAATAAATAAAAAATAAAACAGATACAAATAATATAAATTTTTAAAATCCTTTCTGATATCATGAACTGCCATCAGTCCACCAGCTTTGTAACAGAAAACGGGTAGCAGAGCCAGCACAGATTATGTCTGCCCCACATTCAGTCTTGTCTTTTGCTCCCCTAACACAGTCTATTTTAACCTTTTTCTCAGTGATATGGATTCTTAAACATGCTCATCTTTCAAGACTTCTTGAGGTTATATGATAAGACCACCATATACCAGGATTCACTCTTCTCTAACAAGGAGGATTAGATTGGTTTTTCTCTAATAGACAAAGATATCCTTGGTACTTGATTTACTTAGGAGCCCTTGTTTCCCTTGACCAAGCTTTACCAGTAACTTTTAAGAATATTGTGGTATCTTTGTTAACAAAGGGTATGACAAAGCCCATCCACAAGGAGTCAGATCCCTTAAGACTTGTAAGATGTCCCAAGATCAGTATAGTTCTTTGTTGAACAGATGGGATTTTCATATGGAGACAGTGTGGGGATGGAATGTTACCTGTGTTAAATGCCTGAGTATCTTCTTGAATATCCTTTTGTGCAAAGGCCAAATAAACTTCCTTTTGTTAATTGGTTTAATTGTTGAGACAACCTGGAGAGTCTTATTTTGATCCAGCAAAAAACCTAAACCAGTGGTACTGGTCTGAGTCAGACCTTCCCTAATAGGAAGTCTCACAAGACTTGGAGATTGTGCTCCTCAATTTGAACATAAATATAATCCTTATCACTCTTGTAATTCTTTAAGGATCTCATCTAGTCCTAGGAGTAAAATAGGCAATAATGATTGATTGTTGAATGAATAAATGAATAAGGAAACTGAGGACCAAAAAAGCATAAGTAATTAGTTATATCTTTGCTCTTTACAAATAAGATTAGTTATCCAAGTATCAGGAACTGGTGATTACAAAACAGCTTTCCTGAGACCAGTCTTATGACCTGAAATATGCTGAGAACAGCATCTTAATGAGGTTTTGAGGATGTTTTCTCTATTTATTTTAGTAGTGGATAAATTCACCTTGGTTATTTTGAATATCGCTTAATTAAAGGTATTCCTGAGCTGAATAACCCAAGCTACAGTTTAACCACGCACAGGGATGTGACACAACTATTTAGGGTAGGAAGCAGAGATGAATGATGTTGATAGGTTGCAAAGTGGTAACATTATTTAGAGCGTTTCTCTAAGCTATCAGTCCTGTGTTCCTCATTACTCACTCCTTTTAAAGGATTACACTGGAAAATACAAAATAGTTCAATCCATTTATTTCCCTTAAGTTCTCATATAGTAAGTACCCAAGAGCTGTAATTTGCTAATCATATTTTATCCTTTATGGCAATCATCGTAGTAAAGAGTTGGTGGTTTTTTTTTTTTTTTTTTTTTTGTGGTTGTTGTGATCTCTCAGCATCCACTTGGCTTTTTGTGTACAAACAAGGATTATATTGATCAAGAGTACTTCAGACTGAGTTAGCACCCTGCAGCATAGATTCTATCTCAAAAATGCAAAGACTGAGAGTGACCGACTATTTAGCTATATATACTTTTATTGTGAGCTTCTAATATTTTGATCCTAAGGAAATCAGTGTTTTGTGGTGTCATAAAATGAGCTTTATGCTTGGAGCTAGAAG
>NC_133617.1:177215118-177280118 GCF_048593235.1 Sminthopsis crassicaudata | reverse complement strand
ATAAATGAGAAGATGTATGTAAAATATTTGCAAACTAGAAAACATTCTATAAACTTCAGTTAATTTTTTTTTTTTTTTTACTGTAGCTCTTAAAGCCAAGTCTGTCTTGGTGGAGGGGATGTAGGGTGTAGTGGATAAAGATCTGGCCTTGGATCAGGAAGATGCACTTGTAGGTTCTGTCTGTGACAAATACCAGGTATGTGACTCTGGTAAGCCATTTATTTTCTTGGTACTTCAGGCAATTGTTTAAGGCTGTAAGTTAGAGATGAGTTGTCAATCAAGCTAGGGAAACATTCTGTACACTTATGAAATCACAAGAGTAGGGGGAAAAAACAAAACAAATAAATAAAACCAAATTATTCTAGTGATGTCTCTATGAATACTATGATCATCTGAAGATCAAAACTAAGAGTGACTTAAAGGGGAAATGCCTGGTGGGTATCTCCCTTCCACAGCATGTTACCAGTGGCAATGGTAAAACACAAGAGCAGGAAGGGAGGTGGGCTGCTTGTTTAATGTGAGGGACAGTTGAATGTCACATTGGTCTTCATGAAATGTTTAAAGCCCCAGTTTCCTTCACACTGGTTAGATACAAAAGGGTTCATGGGAGAACATGTACAAGAATCACTCAGGACAACAACTTGGGGATAATTTGCATCAGTGGAAGAAGAACCCCCTTCAATGAATAAAAAAAATTCATTTATTGAGTGCTCACTATGTGCAGAGCACTGGGAATACAAAAGTGAGACAGTTTCTGCCCTCAGAGAGTTTATGCTCTTATAGAGAGTTAGCTTATGTGAGGGGGTGGTGACCAGGTAAAGGTGAAATCACAAAAGATGGTAAGTAGAAGCAGAGGGCATTCGATTGTTGAAATAAACTTTCCAGAAGTAATTCAGATTTTCATCTGATTACTGTTCTTTCAGCATGTGATAGAGAGATCAGGGACAGCATGACAGCAAGATGGTGTGCTTGACTAGATGGAGTGGGCTGGCTGTAATGAGGTCTCACTAATCATAGCTGAAGGTAGGAATAGGCAAGGTAATTGGGAAGGCATAAAGGCAGTAAGAAGAACATTGGGTGGTTGCTTTAAAAAAAAAAAAAAAAGCTTCTTCCACCCCATATTTATGCATTCTTTTCTATTTCTAGCAACATGAAAATAAATATGACAGTATTCAATCTTCTGCTGCTTGGTCATTTTGCATGTTGAATATTTACCCACAAGTATTGTTGTTCTTTTGTTTATTTTATCTCACACCAGATGGAATTACAAAGGAAGCTGTGACCTCTTTAGTTTAGTTTTTTTTTTGTTTGTTTTTGTTTTTGTATTCCTCTTTAGTAAATTAGGTAGTCCCTTATTCCCTCATACTCTTGGGGGTTCAGCATATTGGTGCTGGCCTAGTGTGGATATCAGGTCTGCTTTGGGTCTATAGTAGCTCAGAACCCTCAAACTTAAGTAAGGAAACCACCAGCCTCTACCTCCTCCAGGAACAGGGAATACCAATGTGAGTCACCATCAGTTTTGTAAAAGAATAATTTTAATTCTTCCCTCTTAGTGAATATCTTGTTATTTTCTTTGATGTCTGTTGTTGCTGTCCAATCACGTCTGATTCTGATTCCTTTTGGAGTTTTCCTGACAAAGATACAGAAATAGTTTGTCATTTCCTTCTCCAGCCTATTTTATACTTGAGGAAACTGAGGCAACACGGGTTAAGTGACCTGCTCAGCCAGTAAGTATCTGGGGTCAGATCTGAATTTACAAAGATGAGTCTTCCTGACTCCAGACCTAGAACTCTATCCAGTGTGGGTCATGTAGCTGCCCCTTCTTTGATGTTTAGATTTACTTTTACAAGATTTTTTTTTAAGGTGCTAACTGATCTCATTTGCTCTTCAGAATATTTTTAGTTTTCGAACTGGAACCTAGATATTCCCATTCTGATTCATCCATCTATTTGTTATAGCATGTTACCTTTTATATATGTATGTATATAAATAAATGTAATTAGATATGTAACCATGATTAGAGAGATAGAGAGAAGAATAGAGACTGCAACAGTGATCTATGATTTCATAGCATAGGGTATACTTGGTATAGGGAACTTGCAGGTAAAGAAACTCTTTAGATCAAAGCAGGTCAGCACATTCCCACCAACCTATGATCTCAAAGGGTTGCCTTGAACGATGAAAAATTAAATGGTTTTTCCAGATCATTGTCTATGTCCAAAATAGGACTTGAAGTAGGACTGTGTCCAAAGTAGGATTTGAATCCATGTCCTCTTGAGTTTAAGGTCAGTTCTTTATTCTCAATGCCATGCTACTGGTATTTAACACACATACCCACGACACAGATATGTTCACACATATAAGTGTATGTATACATACATAACTACACATATTACACATCTATGAACACATATTTCCAGTACTATGTATTTCTCCCTTATTTCAACTTCTGTGTATATGGTAATCTTGATAAGTGAAAGTGAAATAATATCCTTTCCTGGTGGCTGTTATTGCTGAGATAAGATTTTCACCTTTGATGTATTTCTCCTTTGTTCACAATTGTCAGATCATGGTCTGTTTCCCTGCTTCTCTCGAGGTTGTTTGATTATTGGGTTAATAGATCCTAAATGGATAGGGATGAACCCAGAGACAACAGAGGAAATATTGATGAATAAGAAAACAGTATAAGTTCAAATATGTATCTGGCTTGTAAGAGAATCTTTGGGATGGGCACTTGTATCTGTCATCTGGAAGCATTGTCGTGTTCCTACATTTTTCCTTCTACAAGCTCCCTATTTGAAGGTCTGTAATAAAACATTAATTTAAAAAAAGTCTTCTTGTTTGATGCAGCCTGTTATGAAACGTTGTATGGTATTAATGGCAATTCTGTGAAATTCAATTTGAGGAATATTTCTTCAAAAAGAAAACCCAACAAAAAACTCAAGCCCCAAATTTATAGTAGGCTAGATTTAAATTGGCTGTAGTTATTTAGTCGTTTATAGTTGTGTCTGACTCTTTGTGACCGCCACTTGGGGTTTACTTGGTGAAACTATCGCAGTGGTTTGCCATATCCTTTTTCAGATCATTCTATAGATGAGGAAACTGAGGCAACCAAGGTTAAGTTTTCTTGCCGAAGGTCACCCAGATAGTAATTGTCTGAGGCTAGGTTTAAACTCAACACTCTTTGGCTGGCATTCTATTTATTCCCTGTGCTACTTAGCTGGCCCTTAACTTAGCTACTTCCGGCAAATGTCTCTTCAGATTTTTTTCTCATTATTCTAATCCCAGTGTCCATTTGTGTTTTGTTGCTTTTTTTTCTTCACCTTTACAATCAATTTTTCCTTGCACAAATTACCCCATCTCTACAAGGTTAGTTTCAGAATACTTGCAGCTTTGTCAAGTAAACATCCCATAATTCTGGAACAGAGGGTAAAAAGCAGAAAACTTGTCAAATAAATATGTAAAATTCTTTTAAAATATTTTTATTTTCCTCAGATTATGTAAAACAATTTTTTATATTTTCTTTTAAAACTTTAAGTTCCAGATTCTCTCTCTCCCCCCTATTGAGAAGGTACATATGAAATTATACAAAACGTTTCCATAAAAGTCATGTTGTTAAAAAAAATTGATCTAACATATAATTTTCTTAAGCATTTTTTCTCCTAGATCCAATTCAAGAAGTATTCAATTTCAAGTATAGGAATTTGTTCAATTGAAGAATGATTTAGCTAAATTCAACAACAACTGTGTGTATCCTCATGTTCTGCACTGCTAGAGAGTGAACCATTCTCTATCCTCAAGATTCTCATAATCTATTGAAGTCATATTGCCTTTGTTTTGGAATTAACTTGAGAGGTTACTAAATTTAACTCCTCAATAATGCTAGATCTGAAAACTTATTACATATCTATATCTATATCTATATATAGGTTTATAGATATGTATGTGTATATATATATGCATATATATATGTCTCTCTCTATATATACATGTACACATACATTAATACGTATATGTAATTCTGAAAAAATGTCATGTTTTTTGGTGACCCTACTTGACTGTCCTACCAGCATCCCTCCCTTTATTTTCAGGCCAGTGCTGTTTAGGAATTAAAGATGATCTGATCTTTCCCATTCATTTTGAAAGGATGATTAATAAATAATTTAGCATTAAACCCTTTGGAGAGTCAGAGGTTTATGCAAAAGTGGTTTGTGGCAGGCTCAGAAATCATTATATTCCATATGTTTCCATTAAGGCATGTAGGGGCTGTGAGATCTAGGCAGTTGAAGGGCAGATTTGGTCTCAAGGCTCCTGTCTACTAACCTTTTATATTCCTCAGATGGGTACTAGTACTATTCACTGGCCACAGAACTAAAGGAATAAAAACTCATAACCTTTGTGTTTTCTCATATAGATATTTGTAGGATTATCTATAGGACCCAAAGAGGTTTGGTACAGCATTCTCCTTTTACTGCTTAATTTGGTGAGATTCAATAGAAACTTGTTGTTGCTTTTTGATGCTTAAGTCTAGCATCTTTTGTTAGATAGGACAGCCTAGACTAGGACTTTTTCTCTTGACAGTGACTAGATTGGGAGGGACAGGGTATCTTTAGATAGTTAAAATCATAAAGCTTTATTTCTGTTTTTATCATTACTGGGGGTATGAGAAGTAGAATGACATTGGTGGTCTATAATAAACTGTCCATAGATAGTCTATAATTGTCTCTATGAATTTAGACAAGTCTAGTGTTTGAAATTATTTGACTGGAAATGCATTATATCTCAGAAGTCTGGGGAAATCAGAATAGTCAGGAATTCAAGTAGACAGGTAGGTTAATTCAAGTCACCAACAATTAGAACCTGGAGATGTTAGACTGTTACAAAAAACAAAATCTGAGTTAATTCAATGGAATTCAATTCAATTTGATTCAATTAAATTAAACAAATTTTACTAAGGACTTGACAGGTGCCAGGGACTGTATGTACTAGGTGCTAGGTATTTTTTAACAAGATGTCTAAGTAGATATGAGTGGGTCTGGCCCCAAATCAGGATGGATGCATGACTTCAATCACTTGAGAGAGAACTGTGATTATACATACGTTCTAAGAGTTCTATATGGAAGATGTAAGTTCTATAAGATGTAAGAATATTTCTAGATGTTCAGAGATCATCTCATATGTTATGCCAGCAGTTCAAGGCTTGTATAACTGACTACAAAAGTTGCGTCTCAGTGCCTGGGAGGTCCATTCATAGCAGAATGGAAACATACCTGTAGACAGCAAGTGGGATCCATGTCCACCAATCAGCAACTATCTGTGGAGTCTGACCGTCACAGCTATGAGCTTGGAAGGAAGGATGGAGGAATTCTGGGAAATGCTAGCCTGGAATAATCCATCCATGGGATCAGTAGAAACACAGTTACCCATTAACTACAGCCTCCCCCTGATAATAGGCTAGATCTAGTTCATCTAGCATCAGAAAATCTGGTGATTTACAATTTTTTTTTTTACTAGATTGTTAGAATATTTGCAGATCAGAGATTTTGTGATTCTATAACAAAGGTATTATTTGATGTTGTAGTGGTTCAATTGTGTCCAACTCTGGGAAACCCTTTTTGGGGTTTTCCATTTCCACTTCGAGCTCATTTTGTGCATGAAGAAATTGAAGCAAAAGAGACACATAGCTAGTAAATATCTGAGGCTGGAGTTGACTTCGGGTCTTCTTGACTGCAGGCTCAGTGCCGTATCTCCTGTATTACCTAACTGCCCCTCCCAAGGGTATGCATACACTAAGGATTTAAGATTTTTTCTTTGTTTATCACTATTTTTCATTTTATTTTCTTTAATTTTTTTAATAGTTTTAAAAAATTTTTTCTAAATAAATGTAAGGATAATTTTCAACATTTACCTTTGCAAAACCTTGTGTTCCAAATTTTTCTCTCTCTACTTTCCCCACTCCTGCTCCAAGACAATAAGCAGTCTTATACAAGTTAAAGTGCAATTCTTCTAAACATTTCCATATTCATCATGCTGCTCAAGAAAAATCTGATCAAAAGGAAAAACTCAGGAGAAAGGAAGAGCCAACCAAACAAACCACAATAACAACAAAAAAGTGATCCACATTGAATCTCCATAGTTCTCTCTCTGAATGTGGATGGCTCTTTCCATCAGGAGTATATTGGAATTGCCTTGAGTCCCCTCATTATTGAAAAGAGCCAAACCCATCACAGTTGATTATCCCCCAAGCTTGCTGTTACTATGTAAAATGTTCTGGTTCTGTTCACTTCACTTACCATCTGTTCATGTGAGTCTTTCCAGGCTTGAAAAGGATGGGCATTCCAGGATGGGTATCCACTCAATGGATTTAAGGTTTTCAAAGGACTTTATAATTTTTATCTGATTTGATCCTCACAACAACTCTGTAGAAGACACAATTAATATTCCCATTTTACAATTAGGGAAACTGAGACTGAGAGAGATTAAGTTACTTACCAAGATCACACAGCTAATAAACATTTGAGATACGATTCAAACTCAGATCTCTCTAAATCCAATTCTGGGTTCTTGTCCAATATTTCAGCTGGCTGTCTTGAAGCCCAAGACCTTCATCATTTGTAAGGCTGGAATTTCCTTTTTCATCTGACTCCTGTGCGTTTGGGGACTGAATTGAATTGGTCGGATTGTAAGGAGTTATGGCTGATGATTAAGACTATTTTTAGATAAGGATTGTTTATCTGCTTTCTGAATTTTTCCTGAGTCTTTTTCTAACTTTCTTTTTTAATCAAGGAAAAGCATGAAAAGAAAGTGACTTTGTTTTTGTTCAGGCATCTTACAGTATTATCTGACTCTTCATGACCCCATTTAGGGGTTTCTTGGCAAAGATGTTTATTATTTCCTTCTCCAGCTCATTTTTACAGATGAAAAAAACTGAGGCAAATATGGGGAAGTGTCTTTCCCAGGGTCACATAGCCACTAAGTGTCTGAGGTCAGGTGTAAACATGGAGAGACACATGTTTCTGACTTAATATTCAGTGCTATATCCAATGAGTCACCTAGCCTCCCACCTTCTTATAGAGGGGTCACATATGACTATAGTCAAAGTCAGTAGCTTTTTTTCTCATCAGCTCTAGAGCACTTGCCATCAATCATACATGGTCTGGTTTAAGTTTACTGGTATGCTGGGCTGTTGGCAACAGTGGTGTGGGAAACGAGAGTCATGTCAAAATGGATGAGTTATAGATCCCTTTAAAGTTAAAGGAATATCTAAATTTAAAAAATAGAGAGGGGAAAGGGGGAATTCTGAGTCAGAAATAGTCTTTAGATGGGGTCCCAGAACTCCACAGAGGTAGATTTAGAATAGATTGAGAATGATTGAGATTCAGAGGATGCTCAGAAGCCAGGGATCATAATGAAGCTAGATAGAGGTTAAGATGAAACTGGGTCAAAGCCAGGGAAGTGGTCACAGTAATAGAAGCAGGGTCATGTATATATAGTTTAAAGGTCATCAGCACCCAATAATATCATTTCCAGATATACAGACAGTAAAATGACTTGCCCAGAGTCACAAATATTTGAGTAGGAACTTGTGTGGAATGATAGGATTGCAGTTCTTGAGTTGGAGGGACCCCCAGAGGTCATTTAGTCATTTTTACAAATGATGAAATTGGGGATCAGGACAATCAAATGATGCCTTCAAAGTTGTATAGGTAGTAAATCTCAGAACTGGGATTTATAATCAAGTCTTCTGATTACTATTCTATGGCAAATTCTGATTGAGCCCAGGTCCTGGGAGTGTAGGGCAGCTGGGTGGTACAGTGAATAGAGCCAGGCACAGAGTCAAGAAGACCTGAGTTCAAATCCAGTCTCAGATACTTATTAGCTGAAGAAGTCATTTAACTCTGTTTGCCTCAGTTTCCTCATCTGTAAAATGAGCTGGAGAAGGAAATGACAAACCACTCCAGTCTCTTTGCCAAGAAAACTCCAAATGGGGTCACAAAGAGTTGAATAACAACAACAAAATCTGGGATTTTAAGGTCATTGTTCTTTCCCCTGCACTGCTTTAACCCCCTTATGCATCAGAGATAAAAAAGATCCCTAAAGTGATGCAAAGTCCATTTCAGACAAGAAGAATCATACTTTTTATGAAATAACTCGATTATGACACAAGTTGTGCACCTATTTATTATTGTGCCTACTACATTCTAGGCACCCTGTAAATATTATCATATTTGATTTCACAAGAACCTTGGAAGGTAAGGGCTAGTGTTTTTAATCAAGGAAAAACAAAAACAGAAGCAAGTGACACCTTTTCATAAAGGTGCCACATTAGACTGTGGGCAATAATGTGAAAAAGCAACAGGGTTTTACAGTTTTAATAACAATAAGTCATTCACTATGCCTCCAGAACCATAACCAAGGTCAGTTGAGTATAGCCTAATGAGAAGGAACATGTGGAACTGGTGTGACCTTAGGCAAGTCAATTTAATTCTATGAGCATCAGTTTCTTCACTTGATGGGATTTAACTAGATCCTAAAAATACTCTTTGGGGATGCCTTCTGATTCTGTGATTCTAATAATTCAACAACAATAAAAGCCTTAGGGGGTGCCCTTTTAGTAATGATGCTGAGTTAGTAAACACAAGAAAAGGAAGAAAGAATGTTAAATACTTATATTAATGATACATCACTTATTTACATAGTTCTTTTCTCCAGAACTGTAAAAAGACAAGGTGCTAGGCTCTGTAGAAATCTCTAAGTATCCAAGAGGCAAGTGAGCTCAGGTTAAATTAAATGAAATAAAATATTTATTTTAATATTAAACATTTATTGCAAAAATAAAGGAACAGAAGTTTTTCTGAGTCTTACTTTATGGCAAGCAGTGGGGATATAAGAATAAAAAGGAAACAGGTCCTGCCCTTCAGGATATTGCCTTTTCTCTTGGAAGAGTTGCTACAGCAGCTAGCTCATGTAGCACATAGAGTGCTGGGCCCGAAGGCAGCATGAACTGAATTCAAATGTAGCTTCCAATCCTAATAAGTCATTTAAACTCACTCTGACTCTTATCTGCACAATGAGGATAACAATAGCACCTATACCCCAAGGTTGTTATATAGATCAAGTGAGATGATTATCGTAAAGTGATTAGCACAGCGCCTGGTGCTATATAAATATTAGCTATTATGAAGAAGGTATTTTGAAAATCTTGAAGCAATATGTATACATATATATTATTGTTGTTATTGCTGTAGTAATAATTAATGATTATGAATCTGAATGAGAAGATTACATTCTATTTAGTATACTTATTTGCTAAGGTAAGAAAGTAGACTATTGCATTTTAGGGTGTTAGAATAAAAAGTCACTCTTTCCTATCCTGTGTGTGGTGGTAGTAAACTTCCAATTAGTCAGAAAATACTACATTATGGGCATCCTGTAGTCGGTCAAAACATTTATTAAGCACCTACTATGTACTAAGTACTGTACAAAAAAAACAAAAGATAGGAGCTCATGATCTAATGGAGAAAATGATAGTGAGGAAAGGATGAGAGAGAGAGAGAGAGAGAGAGAGAGAGAGAGAGAGAGAGAGAGAGAGAGAGAGAGAGAGACAGAGAGAGAGACAGAGAGAGACAGAGAGACAGAGAGAGAGAGAGACAGAGAGAGAGAGAGAGACAGAGAGACAGAGAGAGAGACAGAGAGACAGAGAGAGACAGAGAGAGAGAGAGAGAGACAGAGAGAGAGAGAGAGACAGAGAGAGAGAGAGAGACAGAGAGACAGAGAGAGAGAGAGACAGAGAGAGAGAGAGAGAGAGAGAGAGACAGAGAGAGAGACAGAGAGACAGAGAGAGAGAAAGAGAGAGACAGAGAGAGACAGAGAGACAGAGAGAGACAGAGAGAGAGAGAGAGACAGAGAGAGAGACAGAGAGACAGAGAGAGACAGAGAGAGAGAGAGAGAGAGAGAGAGAGAGAGAGAGAGAGAGAGAGAGAGAGAGAGAGAGAGAGAATTGGGAAGAACTGGAGAGAAAAGATTCCATTCTAGGCTCTACCATCAACTAGGTCTGTATAGTCTAATAAATCACTTTCTCTCATTTTGTATAAGTGGACTAGGTGATTTCTAAGATCCTTTTCAACTCTAATATTCTATAGCTAATCAAGGTATTTGTTTATTTTTTGTGAGCTTGTGAAAGGAAAATGGCTTCTGCAAACATCCAGTGAGGAAGTATTTGAATTCATCAGCCCCACAATCCCTGACCTGACTTTTGTTGTCATGTTCATATGTCATGTTTAACTAAAACAGACAGAGAACTCACTGCTAACAGCTATATTTTAGGCATTTAATTGATTAGTAGAGAAGTGTAAGTATTATGGATAGAGAGGGATTTCCTATTGCCTAATCAGGAAGATCTTGGTAGGACAAAACTAGGCAATCCACTGCTAATCTGGGAAGCATTTAGGATCCTTAGTACATCTTCACTCTCTAAGGTCTTTTCTATTTGACCATTCTTTGACTTTCTGCATGGAAAGTTGTGAGCTCAAGTTCCTAGTTTTCCCCCAAAGTGGATGCTACAGAACTATCCTCACCACTGCTAATCAGGTAGCCTCAGGTTCTATGGATCTTAAGACGCTGAAATGTTAGAGAGATGGGAGCTAAGGTGAGGGGAGAATAATCCTGATCTATCTTGGCTCTCTCTCCCTTTCCCATTAGGAAAAAAAAAAAAAAAAACATGCATGGAATTACTGAAGGAATGTGTGATGCAGTACTTGAAGGAAATGGGTTTCCTACAAGGTTATGTTTAAGCCATGTGAGAGAAGACAGACAATATATCACTTGACTCTATACAAGTCACACTTAGCAAACTCTCGTGTTCTTTGCCATTTGCTAGGTGTCTTGAGTGTTCCTTGAGGAATCATTCCTGACCTGTCCTCCTTGTGGACTCTTCCTCTGGGAAATAAAGCTAATGAAATTTGAATTTGTTCCTGTTCCAAACCCTGAATTCAACAATACATAATGGTCATTTCTTTATTTTTTTCCTTAATTAATAAGCCTTTTTAAAAAGTTGCTTTGCCATTGATTATTACTATGGATATCTGAGAAGAAAGCATGCAAATGAAAACAAGATGAGGAAAAGGGCTACTGGAAGAAGGGAAACAGGCCACAAAGAACTGAAATCATCAAAAACAAAACAATACAAAACAAAAAACCCCAAACAAAAACCTCAAATATTGGAGATTCAGCTTAGAGAGATTCATTAGAGAGCAATTTAGGAATTTTAAAGATGGTCAGTGACAATATGAAAAGAGCAGTAGAAAAAAATTGCAATGGCAAGAACAGAAATCTGTAAGAGAGAAAACATTAGTCAAATGAATAAATGTCCACTATGGGAGCTGGTGTTGTTTGAGTGCCCTAACATCTTCAGGACTGGATCTGCCATCCATGCCTGTGGGGCATTGGTACCAGGTGGCAGATCTGGAAAGCAACAAATATTTTGAAGTCTCTGGAGTCAGATGGGAGCAATGATACTCTCTGCCTCTGGGCATATGATAACTTTGTCCCCGAACAAGCCAAATGTGTGCAAAGCATTAGGGCTTCCAGGAGTAGGCTTGTGGGTTAGTTGCAATGGACCCATTGAATGACACCGTACTTGTTTTATGAAAGACTGGCCAAAGCTAATATTTAGTCCAGCGACTCTAATAAATATGCCTTGATCATATACTGTCACTCTGGCTAAGAATGTCCAAGTTTTCAGGAAGGTTTTGGGATGTGAAGTGCAGTTTATGTGTGTTCCATTGCCTGCTTTACTTACTTTACCTGCATTAAATGTTTTGATGTTGTAAAAATTTAAATAAGTTAAAAAAGAAACCTGGGTTGCTGCTGTTTTTTATTTTTTTTGGGGGGGAGGAAAAGTTAGGAAAATTGTAGTAACTGTCCTCTCTTTGGCCCTTTCCCAATCTTCGTTAGCCCCTTCCCCTAATGAGGATACTTGCTCTTTATATCCCATGGATATTAATTAAAGGTAAGGAGTATATAGATTATAGGTTGTCATTACGATGATAAGATGGTGGATGACCACCATATTGTTTTCTTTCCTCTAAGATAGCAGCCTGGTATTCTGCATTGTCAGCTCATTAGGGTATGTCACTGGAAAATGCAAAATAGCCCAACTCTAGCATTATCAGCTTCTTCCAATTCCCTTAGTACAGAACATCAGAAGTGGAGCGTGCTAATCTTATTTCATCACTTAGGCAATGGAAGGTATTTTTTTTTAATTGGGCTCAGTCAGAGGGGGCTGCTGAGCTGAACACTCCAGGCTCATTTTGGCAGAAGGCAGGTGTGTTGTGTCAATCTAGTCTACTTCAGCTTAATCCAGAGACAGACAAATCTGATATATGAAAATCCAAATTTGCAAGAAAAGATAAATTAGGGGATAATTATTCCCTTTGCAGAAGGACTCACTACAGGGTTCCTTTAAATATGTTTTAAAGGTACTCTGTGCATTTGTTGATTCAAATTACAGAAATTCAGTTGCTGCAGAATATTTCAGGAATCCAGCTATTTAATGAAGTGAAAAATACTAGAAGGAGGGATATTCAGAATCACCTATACTCTTTGTCTACAGACATGTTATAGAAAGAGCACAAATTTGTAGTGAGAAACCTGAGTTCAAATATCTATGATTTATGACCTTACGCATGTTAACTAATTTGTCAGTATCTCAGTTACCTCATCTGTAAAATCTGGTCCCTGCATCTGATGATTCCTGTGGGCTCTTCCCATGATCCTACAATCCTATTGCTAGAGAGGTGATGACGGTGGTGGAATATTTCTCTGGTGGAAGGGGACAAAAAATTTTTGTCAAGGGGCAGGAAGGTGAGAAGACCTGAGATTATTAGAGCCATGGTTAGCCTCTAAGATCAAGGAATTTCATTAACTTATCTTTTGATATTCGGACTTCATTCACTTTAGAGAATCTGATCCAGTCCCAGGGACACTTTTGATAAGTCTGTTACTTAGAAGGAAAGATATGGAGGTTATCAGTTTTTGCTTCCAGTTGCTAGAGTCATCTAGCAACTAAAGCATTAGACTTAAATTCCGGACAAAATTAATACTCTCTCATCCCAATAAAGCCTCAGTCTCTTCATCTGCAAAATAGGAATCAGAAGCTTCACTTCTTAGCAACCCCAAAGGAATGTTGTGTGAGCTAAAAAAGCTACAGTCTGTAGAATGCATGAGACCTCCTGAAAATGCATCCCATTAATAAAAAGGTCGTGTTTAGTCCCTCCTGTCAGCTTTGCTCCATTGGATTTGACTTGAACATGCTGTGAACAGACAATGTGGAGGTGCCTTTTTCTGCCTGAGAGCATGTGTCCATAAGCCAATGCTTCGGAGTTAGTGGAGATGAATAGAGAGGTCAGCGTCTGCTCTTATGTTAATTAGCGATTAATAGCTATAAGTAATAGATTAACAAGAAAGCCAATAAATTTATGATTTTCATGAATCAGTTAATGAAGAGCCTAATGCAATACCTTTGGCCTAGATCATTTCTGTTCCCTCTACCAGTCAGATTCAGGCGTGTTGCTGCCCATTTTCAGCCATGTCGGGAATTATAGGGGTGCACATTTTAGCTGAAAACTTTCGATAAGCTATTTAGTGAATTAATCTCCCACAGATGGGTTGGACAGAGCTGGTGAGAGAGACACAGTGTGAAAAGCTGAGAAGAGGATTCCAGAGACTGGACCCAATAAAAATGCCTCTTGTGACTTACTAATGTGCAAATGCTGTCAGGAGGAGTGGAGGCAAGGTGCAGAAATATCTGCCAATGTAGAAAAAGATAGCAGCAGCAGAGAAGAATAAAAGGTGATGGTGGATGGTAAAGATTTCTTTCTCCCTGGGTTCTCCACACACAAAGAAAGAGAATGACACTTTCCCTTTCATTGACTATCCTTCAAAATTCAGCTGGTTTCTTACCTTCTTTGAGAAGGCTTCTTCTTTGGAGAAATCCTATGTACATTTATTTCTGTGTATTTCTATATGTGTCTGGAAGTTTAGGTGATGTAGTTTAGGTGGATTGAGGAACATCCCATGGAGTATGCATGGGGATAGTGTAGAATGCATGTGGCCTATAAGAAGTAATAAGGGACAAGCTCCATCCCTATGCATACTTAATGGGATGTGCTCCAATCCATTTCTCAACACATACATACATGCACAAAACCTCATACATTGGGAATAGCTGCTGAGACGAACTACAAGCAACAGGGCAAGGCCTTGCATAACCAATTCCCCCAAGGTTCTTGAGTCAAGCCCGACATGTAGTCAAGGAGGAGATCACAAAAGCAAATTATATCTGTAATATGTATTACTTAATGCTGTTCATCCTAGCACCTATCATACAGTTGCCATATATCATGTGTATATCTCATTAAACTGCCATCTTGTTGATGGCAGGGATTGGATCTCATAGTAACAACTTATTTAGTTGTTTATGGTGATACAAGACTTTTACATATATTACCTTTTTTTATTCTTTCCGTACAGGTTGTACATCTTGTATGAGAATGGAAAGGGCTGTTGTAGTGAGAAGGAATTTGATTGACTTTGTTGGGGAGAACCAGGAACAATGAGTGGGTAGCTGCAAAAAGGCCACTGGAGGTTTAATGCCAGGAAAAATGTTCTAATAATTAGAATAAGAACTGTCTGAAAGGAGAATGGGCTTCCTCAAGAGGTGAGTTTCCCTCTCCTTGGAAATCTTCAAGCAGAGATGAATGATCACTTATCTGGCTTATTATGATGGTGATTCATCTGGGGTATGGCTCACACTAGATGACCACTTGCAATCCTCCAGTTCTCTGTTCTCTCTTTTACAGATGAGGAAACTGGGACTTGGAGAAGTTTCCTGAGATCACATAGCTACCAAGTGGTAAGGTTATAACTTAAATCTGGGTCTTTTGACTCTAAGTACAAGCCATTATTTCTATTTCACACAGAGCATGACACGGTGCTTGGTATACCATAGAGACTTGGTGAAAATTTATTGGTTTATTGATACTGATGTTCAGCCCTGCATTAGTCCCATGAAGAGGTAAGAGGTAGAGAAAATGAAGGATAGGTATGTCCTGCTCACCTAATGAATCACTGAAAAAGCCAGATGTGACTCTAGTTTAAAATTTCATATTTCATTTCTTGGTCTGCAAGGTTTTTACTTTCTTGCTTCTCTTGCTCATGGGCTCATTTCACTATGTGAACAAGAGAGTCTTAATTGTCACCACATTATGATGCCTAATTCAAAGAAAATTCAAGTGAAAACTAAAATCGTCCTTTAATTCTGTATATACTTATCAGGTAGAACCTTGTCTTCAGTTGGGTCTGCACTGTTGGAGGAAAGCATTCCAAGTGGTAAAAGAGAATTCATAATATTTCTCTTCTCATTAACAAAAGACTTTGGTAGCATAAAATTATATTATGAGGAAATAACTTAAATTTCTTATATATAGGAACTCTGATAGTTAATAGCAGGGGCACAGAAGGGACATTTGATATGTGTATTTATAGATGTATATGTGTGTATAGTATGTATATATGCATGTATGTATATATACATATATATGTATATATATATGTATATATACATATGTGGACTGAGGATGTTCCAAACATCTTAGTTCAGATTTAAGCTTCAAGTATATTTGACTGTGAATATACATTTTCTCCATTTCTTTTGTACTTCAATAGATCTGTAATGAATGAAATTAATGTAGATATCCTTCCAATAATACAAATCACAATTTATCCATGTCTTCTCTGATTATGTGATTCATGTTCATATTCTTGCTTAGATTCTATAGGATATCCACCCACTGTTCTGGAGGCTTTCCTTTTTTTTTTTCTTTTTTTTTTTTTTTTTTTTTCTTTTTAGGTTTTGTGGAACAGTAGCTAAGTGGCTCAGAGAATAAAGTACTGAAGTGAAATCTGGTGTTAGATTCTTGCTAGCTGTGTGAAATCAATTAACCTCTGTTCTACTTAATCCACTGGAGAAAGAAATGACAAAGCAATTCATAATCTTTGCCAAGAAATGCCCATGGACAATATTGGAGTGCTATGGCCCATGGGGTCACCAAGAGTCAGACAGAACTGAACAACAACAGTACATTTTGTCTGTTCATTTTTTATTATGTAATATGAAGCACCTCCAGTTATTTAGTGTCTCTGTGACATTCTTATGGCACTTCTTGAGAGTATTAGAAAAATGTGGCTATCTTCTTGAATCTTCCATGCACAAACTATACTTAGCCCAATTTCTCTCAACCTCTAAAGAATCTAGGCATCCAGAGGCAAGTCTTATCTTGGAATCTGATCCCAAAGGATTTTTCTTCTTTTTAACTTGTTCTCACCCAGAATTTACTCTAGTAATGTCTTCAAATATATCTTGCCTATAGCTCACTATCCCATATATTACTTCCTTCCATTCTAGGACTATAAAATAATCAAAACCCTTCCTGCTTTACGAAAAAGTCTGGAGTATGGAAACATTGCCCATGAACTCCTCACTTTTGCCAAGTGGGAAAGTATGTCAGTGAAGGCTGTGTATTTCTGCAAGAACTTCCTCATCTTGGCTACCAACATTTCAGAGTCTGGGAATGTCCACTTTGAGGAGCTCTCAAGCTATGTGGGATTGAGCATCTCCAGGACAATATTTATGCTAAAAATATAGATTCCTATATTTTCCAAATTCACAGTTTTCCAAATGTAACCCACTTCCTTTCCCCTCATTTTCAATTCTGAGTCCCATTTATTTTCCTTCTTTAGTGCCTATTCCAGATGTATGTATTAGGGACTAGTCCCATGGATAGTTCAGGAGATTGGTGATATAATATTATAGTCTGAAGAGTCATTTTATTTATCTCACAGAATATTTTCAAGGAAACTCCATGCAATCCTTTAAAAGCTAATAATGGGATAAAGGGATGAATCATCATCACCACTACCACCATCATCATCTTCAACACCATTATTATCATTAGTCTATTTCCTCCCCCTCCATGAGGAGTGTTACACTGATCTCTTCTGAGTAATCATGCATTTCATTGAAGAGACTTTGTAATCTTCTGAGGCACAATATAATCAATACTCTATTAATCACATATCCCTCATTAGGGAATCTTTCTTCCATTTGGACCTTGAGCAAGAAATCTACCATGACAGCTTTAATAAGTATATAACTCTATGCTTTCTGACTTGTTTGAAGTCAATAATCAGCTAATTATTAATTAGTTAATTAAACTGGAACAAGAAGGGACCTCAGAAACCATCTAACCTAATTCTCTCATATGAAAGAAGTGGAGTCCCAAGGAGTTTAAAAGTCACAGAGGTAAGGCAAGATTAGAACCCAATTTTTCTAATCTCAGAGTCAGTGCTCTTAGCCATGTTGCTTTTAGTTTTAACTTTCAGGGAAGAATCAAACAAGGCTTCATGAGAGAGGTAGCATTTGAGCTGATTATTAAGAAAGATAAGGACGTCAATAGATGTCAATTCAAAGCATGGTATGGGAGAGAACATGATAAAAGGAATAGAGAGGGTGAGGGCAGAAAGAGAAGATGCCAAAGAGTAATCCAATTTAGCTAAAACATGTGAAGGGACATAGTATGAGACAAGATTTGACAGATAAGTTGGAGCCAGATTATACAATGCCAGAAGCATTCTATATACTTACCTGTTTGTTAGTGATAAGGCTTTGAAGTTTTTTTAATAAAGGTGATATAACCATAGAGGTGCATTAGTAAAATTATCCGGGCAGTCCTGTGGAAAATGAACTAGGGAGAGAAAAGATTGAATAACAATGGCTAACATTTATATGGGAATAACTCAAATTCATATAGTGTTTCAAAGTGTTGAAAGCACTTTCCTCATAAATAGGTAATTAGGACAAATAATTTTCTTTTTATCATATGGAAGAAGAAACTGAACTTCTGAGAGGGTAATTTGCTTCTGGTTATACAGGAAGCAAGCATCTGAGGTAACATTTTACTATTTATAAAGTATTTGATAAACTTACCTCATCTAAGACCTCAGTGGTGTTGTCATTGAGTGACTTTTACAGTCTCTCTCTCTCTCTCTCTCTCTCTCTCTCTCTCTCTCTCTCTCTATATATATATATATATATATATGTATGTATATATATATATATATATATGTATTCTAAATACAGACATAAATAGTTGCTATATATATATTCCTCATTACACCTTTGAAAAAATTGGACCTCAAACAGATTAAGACTAATCTAAATTTGTACAGCAAGGAAGAGTCAGAGATAAGATTTGAAATCACTTCCTTCAAAAATCCAACCATCTTCCCCCATACTTATTGTCTCTGGTCTTGAAGCAATTCTGAGACTTTTGCTATAGTTTGGGGAGATGATGGCCTAACCTTGAATGGTGTGAAAAGTAGAGACGGGATATGAAAGATCTTGAGGATATAGAAATTACAGGACTTGGTAATTAATCAGATTGTATGGGGGAGAGGGAAGAATCAAGATTGTTCTAAGGTTATATATCTCAATAACTGAGAAGATGGCTGTGCTACTTACAGAAATGGAGAAAGGATTAAAAAAACCTTTTTTAGGGTTAGCATTTTTACAGTGCTTTAAGGTTTACAAAGCACTTTACAAATATTATCTTATTTTGTCCTCACAACAATCTTA
This sequence comes from Sminthopsis crassicaudata, assembly GCF_048593235.1. NCBI lineage: Eukaryota > Metazoa > Chordata > Mammalia > Dasyuromorphia > Dasyuridae > Sminthopsis > Sminthopsis crassicaudata. Next base: position 177,261,424 of record NC_133617.1, on the reverse strand, counting down.
GAAGGTAGGGGGCTATTATTATAACCATTTTCCAGACAAGAAAAAATAAGGCCAACAGAAGTTAAATTACTTGTCCAGGATCACATAACACAACTATGCCGCAGTCAAACTCGGTTCTTCCTGACTCCAGATCCATTGCTTGATATGCTGTGTTACCTAGTTACCTGTTGTTGGAAGCAAGTTTAATATGAATTTTGATAAGTTCAGAGTTTTTTTTTTCTTTTGCATTTTGATCCTGAGGTGCTTGTGGGCTAACCAAGTAGAGGTATTGAGAGGACAGATGGATTATTAGAAAATGGAATTAGAAATGTGAGCAGAGGTTGAGGATGGAGATGTAGATTTAGTAGTATACTGCACAGAGAGGATAGTTTTTAAAAGAGTGTAGGTTTTGCAGAGAAGTGCATCTTACAGAACCCTGGGGGAAATACATATTTAAGGGACAAGAAGAAGTGTCAGTAAAAGAAAAAGAGGAGTACTCAGAGACATAAGAGGAGAAGAATAAGAATAGCATGTCTTGGAAGCTGAAGGATTGAAAAGTTTCAAAAAGGAAGGGTGGTTCCCAGGCTTCTATGCCACCAAAATCATGCAAATGGAAAAAAAATGTGGCAACTAAAGAGCTCATTAGCGATTGTGTTGAAAGCTCTTTTAGTAGAGTTGTGGGTACACCAAAATGTAATGGATTGTGAAGTGGTGGTGGTGAGGACATATTAATGAGCATTTCTAATAATTTGCCAGTGTATGGACAGAGAAATAGAGAATGATAGTTTGAAAGGATAGCAGGATCAAGGAAAATGTTGTGGAGTGTGTGTGTGTGTGTGTGTGTGTGTGTGTGTGTGTGTGTGTGTATGTGTGTGTGTGTTAAAAGGAAAAGGTAGACCTGAGTTTTTGTAGGATGAGGAAAGCCCCAACAGGAGAGAATAAAATTGTGTGAGACGACAGGACGATAAATGAACCAAAGTCAAGGAGGGAACAGGAATATATGGGCTAAAGAGTATTGTGAGATACACCTGCCTTCTAATTGGGTTGTGGTTCAGTCAATTTTTAGTTATGTCTAACTCTTTGTGACCCCATTTGGGGTTTTCTTGGCAAAGATACTGAAATGGTTTGCCATTTCTAAACGGATACTTATGAATTAGGCATTTTATTGCCATCATTGTTATTGACTTTCCAAGTCATTTTTCCTCTCTTCACCCCAGTTTCTCCATTACTTAATTGGAAATAATAATAAAATTTGCCATCATCCAGCACATAGTAGATAATAATAGCTGACATTTATATAGTGCTTTAAGATTTGCAAAATGCTTTACCTCCATTATCCCATTTGAGCTGAGGCTATAAATAATAATGATAGTTCATGCTTCTGTAACATTTCGCAGAATGCTTTCTTCACAACAATTCTGAAGGTAGGTGATATTAGCATTATAAGTCCCATTTTACAGATGATCATATTGGAGGAGGTCACAGACAGGTTAAGTGATTTGCCCGTAGCAAAATATCAGGATAAGTGTCAGAGATAAGATTAGAACTTCAAATCCAGGATTACTTCACAGCCTAAATGTTAAGTGTCTCCCTAGTTAAACTAGGATCTGGACATAATTCAAAGAGTTTTAAAAACATAAGACCTCTTATTAGCAGGAATTAAGTCACTTTCAGGTCACAGTTCTCACATATACAAAATAAATATATACATAGGTATAAGCCACCATGTAAACACAATGCTTATGTTTGCTTGTATATACACGTATACATGTTATGTATATGCATGTGTATTTATATGCATATGTGTTTATGTTATATATTGCTGTTTAGTTCATGTTCAACTTTTCATGATCCCATTTGTGCTTTTCTTGGCAGATATTCTAGGGTGGTTGGCCATATCTCTCTCTAGCATGTAAATGGCCATTCTTTAGCTCATTTCTTTCTTACTTAGCCTTAATCACTGAATGGGTGTTGCCTCAATCAAACCAAGACTATTAAAGACTTTAGCTTAAAAAGCCCAAGGTCTCCCACTGCATCCAGACCTATCTCCAGTCATCTTGGTCTATATCTGGCCACTGGACCCAGATGGCTCTGGAGGGGGAAGTGAGGCAGGTGACCTTGCCCAGCCTTCCCTCACTTAAATCAAATTCATTTGCACACCATGACATCTCCTTCCTAATGTCATGATCCCCTTCAAGAACAAAAGAGAAACAACAACAGGAAATGAGTGTATATATACATACAATAGTATAAGACAACCACATTTACTGAATATCTACTGAGTAAAGCCTTGGCCTAAGTAAGCTCTAAGATAGAGCGTTTTTTAGGTAAGTGAATTATTATCCTCAAGGAATTTAGTTGTGTTCATATAGTTTGTCTTGGCAGTCAGACTCCCAAGTATTTTATATGGTTTATAGTTACTTTAAATGGAATTTCTCTTTCTATCTCTTAATGCTTGGCTTTGTCGGTATTGATTTATGAGGGTTTATTTTGTATCCTGTAACTTTGCTAAAGTTGATAATAATTTCAACTAATTCTCAATTAGAGAATCTCCTGGATTCACAGCATCTACAAAAAGGGATAGTTCTGTTTCCTCATGGCCTGTCCAAATTCCTTCTATTTCTTTTACTTCTCTTATTTTAAACAAATTTAGAATCATAGCTCTAGAGCTATCAAGACCTAGTCAGACTGCTTATTTTATGAATAGGGAGGTTAAGTAATTGTCTGAGGTCACATAGGCAATAAGTGACAGAGGCAGAATTTGAGCCCATATCCTCTGACTCTGGAGCCAGTGATCTTTCCATTATACTTCTTACAATCTAATAGATCTTAAATATACAAAGGCAGACAATACTAATTCACAATATTACATGATAGTTACCATATAAAATTGTACAGAACGAGGTGCTTTATAAGGTCAAAGTGAAGATCAGGGGAGACCTCCTGAAGAAGTAGCACTGAGTTAGGGTTTAAAGGCTGGGTAGAAAGGTAAAGAAGGGGAAGGAAAGAATGGCAGGTAAAAAAACTTTTAAAAAGAAACAGGCTCACAAAGGTGAAATAATCTGTTCATGGCCATATACCTTGGAAGCAATATTCATATTCATGTTTACATTTGATTCTATGTCTCTTTGCTTCCAAATTCAGTTCTTTTAGCTGTTCCTTGTAAAGAGAACACACAGATTGAAGGCATGAAGCCAGGATGAGCCAGAGACTTAACCAATCAATTAATAAACATTTATTAAGAGTCCATTATATACCAGATACTGCCCTAGGTGTTGAGGGGACAAGGACAAAACATAAATTAATCTCAAATTTCAAGGAGCTTACATTCTAATTAGGGATGAGAGCATGAATTGTTTATACAGAATATACATATATATGTATGTACACACATATGTTTATACATAATATATACATGCCTATGTAATGTGCATCTGTGTATATGTATGCATATATAAAGATACATGCATATCTATATCTACATATATGCATATGCAGCACTGTTATATATGTTATTATGCTATTTTATATATACATATAAATGTTAAAATAAATACAAAACAGTTAAATACAAAGAAGGAAACAAGGATTTTTTAAAGCTCCTACTATGTGCTAAGTTCTTTACAAATATTATCTAATTTGATCCTCACAATAATACTGGGAGGTAAGTGTTATTATGATTTCTATTTAATAAATAACTGAGGCAGTTATAATTTGTGATTTTTTTCCAAGGTCACACAATTAGTTAAATGTCTAAAGCCATCTGTGGATTTATTTTTGTAGAGACTAACTAAAATTTTTGAAGGAGTAAATGTAGAGATAAAAGACAAAAGGACTCAACACTGATCTTTGTGGGGAATATCCATAGTAAGGAGATAGAAAGACAATGAGAAATCAAAGGAATGGAATTAGGAAGGAAACTAGGGAATGTGATCTTGTGGAACTAATCAATCAATTCATTAGCATTCATCAAGCACCTATTATGTGTGAAGAACCATATTAGGCCTTGGGATTACAAAGGCAAAATGTTATAATTTCTGCCCTCAAAGAATTCTTTTTGGGAAGACATATACATAAGTACATGCAACATACTTAGAGTTTTGTATATATATAGTTATAGCAATAATTATACATGCAACATGTATAAAAATAAATAAAAAGCACTTTTGCACATTAGCAGTTGGGGATATTGGGAAAGTTCTCATATAAAAAGTAGCATCTGAACAGAGAAGTTTTTTTTTTTTTTAATTATAGCTTTTTATTTACAAAACATATGTATGCATGGGTAATTTTTCAACATTTACCCTTGCAAAACCTTCTGTTCCAAATTTTCCCCTCCTTTCCCCCACCCCCTCCCCAGATGGCAGGTAGTCCAATACATGTTAAATAGGTTAAATTATATGTTAAATCCAATATATGTATACATATTTATACAGTTATCTTGCTGCATAAGAAAAGCCGGATCAAGAAGGAAAAAATCTGAGAAAAAACCAAAAATGCTATATGTGGTCCACACTCATTTCCTATAGTCCTCTCTCTGGGTGTAGATGGCTCTCTTTATTACTGAATAATTGGAACTGGTTTGAATCATCTCATTATTGAAGAGAGCCACGTCCATCATATACTCTTCTTGTTGCCAGGTATACTGATCTCCTAATTCTGCTCATTTCACTCACCATCAATGCATCTAAGTCTCTCCAGGTCTCTTTGAAATCATCCTGCTGGTCATTTCATACAGAACAATAATATTCCATAACATTATTATAACATAACGTATTCAACCATTCTCCAAATGATAGGCATCCATTCAGTTTCCAGTTTCTTGCCACTACAAAAAGAGCTGCCACAAACATTTCTGCACATGTGGGTCCCTTTCCCTCCCTTAAGATCTCATTGGGATATAAGCCCAGTAGTAACACTGCTGGACTAAAGGGTATGCGCAGTTTGATAACTTTTTGAGCATAATTCCAAATTGCTCTCCAGAATGGTTGTATCAGTTCACAACTCCACCAACAATGTATTAGTGTCCCAGTTTTCTCACATTCCTTCCAACATTCATCATTATCTTTTCATCATCTTAGCCAATCTGACAGGTGTGTAGTGGTATCTCAGAGTTGTTTTAATTTACATTTCTCTGATCAATAGTGATTTGGAACACCTTTTCATATGGGTAGAAATAGTTTCAATTTCATCATCTGAAAATTGACTGTTCATATTCTTTGCCCATTTATCATTTGAAGAATGGCTTGAATTCTTATAAATTTGAGTCAATTCTCTATTTATTTTAGAAATGAGGCCTTTATCAGAATCTTTGAGTGTAAAAATGTTTTCCCAGTTTATTGCTTCCCTTCTAATCTTGTCTGCATTAATTTTGTTTGTGCAAAAACTTTTAAACTTAATATAATCAAAATTATTTATTTTGTGATCAATAATGATCTTTAGTTCTTCCTTGGTCACAAATTCCCTCCTCCTCCACAGATCTGAGAGGTAAACTATCCTATATTCTTTCAATTTATTTATAATCTCATTCTTTATGTCTCAGGAGTTCTCAAACTACAACCCGTGGGCCAGATGCGGCCCGTTGAGGATGTTTATGTGGCCCACCGGGCTATGGTAAATGGGCTGAGGGGCAGAGACAGAGTGTGAGGTTTTGTTTTTACTATAGTCCGGCCCTCCAACCGTCTGAGGGACAGTGACCTAGTCTCCTATTTAAAAAGTTTGAGGATCACTGGTAGACCATGAACCCATTTTGACATTATCTAGGTATACAGTGTTAGGTGTGGGTCAAAGCTTAGTTTCTACCATAGTAGTTTCCAATTTTCCCAGCAGTTTTTGTCAAATAGTGAATTCTTATCCCCAAAACTGGGGTCTTTGGGATTGTCAAAAATAGATTGCTATAGTTATTGACTATTTTATCCTTTTTAAGGACAAATTGTCCTATTAAGGACCTATTCCACTGATCAACTAGTCTATTTCTTAGCCAATGCCAAGTGGTTTTGGTGACTGCTGCTTTATAATATAGTTTTAGATCTGGTATTCTTAGGCCACCTTCATTTGATTCTGCTTTCATTAATTCCCTTGAAATTCTTGACCTTTTGTTCTTTCAGATTAATTTTGTTATTATTTTTTTAGGTCAGTAAAATAGTTTCTTGGGAGTTTGATTGGTATAGCACTAAATAAATAGTTTAGGTGGTATTGTCATTTTTATTATATTTGCTCAACCTATCCAAGAGCACTTGATATTTTTCTAATTGTTTAGATCTGAATTTATTTGTGTGGAAAATGTTTTGTAGTTTTGCTCATATAGTTCCTGACTTTCCCTTGGCAGACAAATTCCCAAATATTTTATACTATCAACAGTTATTTTAAATGGAATTTCTCTTTGTATCTCTTGCTGTTGGATTTTGCTGAACAGAGTTTTAAAGAAAACAAGATCCTTAAAGATGAGGAAGGAGTGCCCAGACACCATTCTCTTCAAAAAATCAAAATGACAGTATTAAATTCTTTTTAGGGGAAAAAAACCAGCTCATTAGTAGTTAACAAAATGAAATGCTATATTAAGTTCTTGAAATGTTTTGCCCTTTCTCCCCATAGGAATGGCTTTCATCAACTTCATTGTTTTTAGGGTCAAATGTCATATTTAACTGTGGAAAACTTATGGGGACCATGTAAATTCTTGTGTTAATGAAATACCAAAGAGAATGGAAGAATCTGACTTCAAACAAAAAAGATCTAAAGGCAAAATAAGATGAGCTCTTATCTGTGATACTTTCCAATTGGAAAGAACTCTATGTCTTCAAAGAATGTGTAAACCAGAGTTGAATTCTCCTACTCCTAAATATCTGTATTCATCTGTATACTTGACCAGTTCTAAGATCCTTTGAGAAACTGAAGTATTTATTATCTTGCCTGCTTTCTGAGATAGTTTAGGCTGATTATTCCAAATTGGAATCACTAAAGAAGTAATGCATGGTCCCAGAAAACCTAGAAATTGTCCTATGTTGACTGCAATAGGGCTGCTAAGGCATTGAAGGGTATAAGAGAAAACTTTCTTCCCTATTCCTTCAGAAAATAAAATATAGCTAGCTAGAACAAAATGCTGTCTGCTTTGAAGTTGGAAGTGATCAATCATCTAAGAAAAGAGGGAAGCCAATCTTAGAAAAGAAAATTCTGCAAAATCAAGCTCGGCAATGCTCTACCAAAGATCCTATCTGCAGAAGGGAATAAGAAAGGTCATACTGCCCCTGTAAGCCAAGTATTATAGGGATGCTTTAGGTTCCAGGAGTGGGAGGTTAAAAATGAATCCAGTTCCTTTGTGAGAGGCAGTTCCTTGGCTTTACTGCCATAGTCCAGTGACAGGAACCGTGAGGGCTTTTCACAGTGTGGTGAATGTTACAGGCTCACATGAGTTCTATTGGGTGAAAAGTGGAACAAACAGCCAGCCTCTGACGTTCTAAAATTATCTGACTCTTAAAGAACCTTTTGTCTCCCCTCCCAATGACAAAAACCACCAGGAATCATGAGAAAGACTCATGATTTTGACACTCCTGCTCATGTTGGATGTGAGCCAGACAAGAAGGGAACAGATTCCTCTGGAGGGTTCTCTGCTGTGGCTAGTGTGGAATGGGAAGAGAGAAAAGTTGGTAGTCTGGAAGGAATATGGCTATGAGCAAAGGAGATATTTGTGAAGTTCTTAGTGCAGTGCCTGGTACATAGTGGGTGCTTAATAAATGCTTATTTCCTTCCTTTCCTCTTATCCTCCCTTCATGTTTTGCATGGCCCCAGAGGATTGAACTAGCAGAAATAGGTGGAACTTACAAGGAGGCCCATTTAGGTGTGATATCAAAGAAAAAAAAACAAAAGAAAAAACTTCTGAAAAATTCACCCTTTTCAGAGGTGGGTTATAGGCTGCCTTGGGAAGTAGTGGGAGTTGTTCTCAAGCAAAATTTAGAAGACTACTAGTCAGGTATATTGTACAAAAAGTCTTTATTCAGACTTTTAATAGAAAGACTCTCAGGTACCAGTTTTGAGATTCTATGAATGTAGATCTGTATTTGGAGTAGAAAATAATATGGATGTAGAATAGAAAACAATATGGGGCACCCTGCTTCAAGTCTTTCTCCAATCCAGTCCATTGCCTACTCAGCTGCCAATGATCTTCCAGAAATGCTGTTCTGGTCAGCCCCTCTTTTTTACTCAGTAAATCCCAGTGACTCCCTAAGATTATTTTTTCAAGCCCTCCAGATCCTGCCTTTTCCTATTTTTCCAATCTTTTCTCTCTTTATTCCTTTCTATGAATGCTATGATAAAGTGTTGCTAACCTTACTGTTCCTCAAGTGACATATTTTTCCTTTGGACTCTGCCTTTTTACTGGGATGTTCTAACTCTTTCAAAACTACTCAAACTCTACAGAAGCCTTTCCTGGCCCATCTTCTTCTCCCCCTACCTTTTCCCAGGAGCTGCCTTCCCTCTGACATTACCTCCCAGATTTTTTATATGTATTTTATATGTATGTATAATATAGCACACAAAATATCACATATAAATCTATGTAATACAAAATATACATAAGGATCATCTGCACAATATATAAGCTATAATATGTGTGATATGAAATATATACATACATATATATATATATATATATAAATACAACTGGATGTATAAATATGCATACACACATATAATCTCAGAGGGAATGATAAGACAGCATAAGTCGAGGAGAGCCAGGAAACTCTTTTAAAGGTGTTGGATTTGAAAAGTCTTGAAGGAAGGAGAACATTTCAGGCCTGAGGATTAGTCAGTGAATGAAAGGACAAAGTTCCAAGAAGGAGCATCTTGTATGAGGAACAGTAAAGGCAACATCACTACATCATAGCATATTTTCATGTAGGCATCTATCTTTCTGGCTCTCTCTCCTTATGTAGTTCATATGCTCAGAGTTCTCTACATAGAATATCATTGTTTATGTGGCATCTCCTCTATTAGAATCTGAGCTCCTTGAGGGAAGAGATTATGTTTTTTCCCTTTTCTGTATCCCCGGTGCTGGCACATGGTATGTGCTTATTAGATGCTCCTTGACTGAATGAATGAATAAGCCAGAGGTAGCAGTCCTTCCAGGGAAGAGAATATGGGGAAATAAAGATGAAGTATGAAAGAGAAGGAAGCTCTTTTTCAAGGGTCAGGTAGTAAGCCATATATAGATTAGATATTGATTGTGAACAGAAATCCTTTCTTAAATTTTTACATGGAGATCAGAAATGTCTAATAATGTCAATGAACAAGATACTCCTCCTCCTCTTTCTTCTTCTTTTTCTTCTCTGTCTCTTCTTCCTCCTCCTCTTTCTATTTTCTCCTCCCCTCCTTCCATTACTACTACTACTACTACTACTACTACTACTACTACTACTACTACTACATCTATAATTTCTATAGCTCCATAAGTTTTTCAAAGCACTTATAGATATTATCTTATTTGATTCTCATTAACAACTATGTGAGGTAAGTTCTAGCATTATCTTCAATTTATTGATAATAAAATTGACTCGGAGAAAGTTATGGCCCTTTACCAGGGTGACGTAGTAAGCTAGTAAGTCCATGTTGTCCATGTTTCATCTGGAGAATCACCTGAGTACTCAGAGTGTGATAATAATTTGGAAATGACATAGAACTGTGGTTTAGTCGATGCAGTAATTTCTGTCTGGTTAACTATTGATGTTAACCATCATGTAATCAATGGGCAATTGACAATGAATTTATCAAATGGGCAAATTTCAATATATCCCAGGGTATATAAGACCCTAAGGAGTTATCTGGAGAGTTACTGATTCAATTTAATTCATACAACATAACAAATACTTATTAAGCAACTGTGAAGAACAGCCAGAAGAGGAAAAGGGAAAGATTCAAAGATTTGGCAGTGAAAACTGTTCTAGTCTCTTATGGTTTATTTGGCAGCTTCTCTTCACCTACGGTTTCCATTGTGCAATTTGGGAGGCAAACAAAGGTCTGGCCACATGGGTCCCCTGGGATCTTGCCTTTGTTTACTGGTCTGAATGAGGCCTCTGAATTGGACTTCACACTGCTTTAAGCAAACAGCAAGGAAGGAGATGCATCCTGTTATATTTCCTGCATCTTTTAAGTGTTTCTGACTACCCTCCAAGAGAGCATTTCCTTGGTCCTGTTTTCTCTTTCTTTTTTTACTTTTCCTTGTTCTCTCCTCTTAAAAAAATATGTAGACACTCTGCATGGTGATAATTAGGATGTAATGTTTTCTTGTAGTGGAATAGTTTACTGTATGTGTAAAACAGATGTTTGCTACAGGAGGGATCAAATAGCTGTATAATAAAGTGCTTGTAGGAGCAATATTGGGGCAGGAAGGGGGGTGAGAAAGGAAGGGGAGGAAAGGAGGAAACAAGCATTTATTAAGCACTATCAGACACTGTGCTAAGCACTTTTCAAATACTGTTTTATTTGATCCTCAAAACAACTCAGGCAAGTAAGTGATTTTGTTATCTTCGTTTTGCAATTGAGGAAAATGAGACAGACAGTAGTTAAATGACTTGTGTAGGGTCACACTAGGACAAGCTAGGTGATGATAGAACTCCAGACCTGGAGACAGGAACATCGGAGTTCAAATTAAGTCGTACCTAACTGTGTGGTTCTGGGCAAATCACTCAAGCTGGTTTGCTTCAGTTTCCTCATCTGTAAAATGACCCAGAGAAGGAAATGATAAACAAGTCCAGTATCTTTGTCAAGAAAGTCCCTAACAGAGTCACAAAGAGTCGGACTTGACTGAGATATCTGAACAATGAGAGTCACTAAGAAAGAGACAGCTAGTGAATGCCTGAGGTTGAATTTGAACTCAAATCTTTCTGACTCCAGAAGCAAACCTCAATCCACTGAACTGCCTAGCTGCTTTTATGGGGAACAGAGAGGAGAAGAGTGTTGATTTACTAGAAAACCTTCTCTTTTCTTTTGCTTCTTACAGAAAGCACATTGTTCTCCCCTCTCCCTGCTGTCCCCCCTCTGCCTTCCCCAAATTGTCGCCTTCTGGTGCTTTAAACATCACCTGGTTGGTAACCTTTTTGGAAACAAGCCTGAATTTAAAGTCCATTAGGCAAAGTCCCTGAACGACTCTGAACATCAGCGATATAAAATTGGGATGCTGTTACTTATAATCTACCTCCTATTGTAAGTTTCAAAGGAGAAAAAGTGTGGGAAGTCCTTTGCAGCCATCAAAAGCTAGACAAATAAGCTAGATAAAAAGGCAGAATATAGTGTAGTAGATAGAATCCTAGGTTAAGAGTCTGCAAAACCCTATCTCAGGTACTTATAAAGCGTAAGGCCCTCAGCTAATTTCTGTTTACTTCAGTTCCCTGAAATGTAAAATGGGAATAATAACAGCACTTATTTTGCAGTGTTGATTGGAAGATCAAATGAAATATCTGTAGAAGCACTTAACATAGTACCTGGCACATAGTAAATGGTGATTTCACTATTCTCCTCTAAATATATTCAATGACTATTGCTACAAACTGGAGCAGATAGATGGTCTAGTAGATAATTTTCATCCTAGAGTCGGTAAGATTCATCTTCCTGAGTTCAAATCTAGCGTCAGACATTTAATAGCTGAGTAATCTTGAGCAAGTCATTTAACTCTGTTTGCCTCAATTTCCTCATCTGTAAAATGAGCTGGAAAAAGAAATGGCAAATCACTCCAGTATCTTTACCAAGAAAATTCTGAACAGGATCACAAAGAATCAGACATGACTGAAAACAACTGAACAACAACATTGCTACAAACCTGAGGGATGACAAATGAACTTCTTGGGATCCAAAGGTATCCAGGAAATGCTAAGAGATCTAGAAAATGGTCCCTAGTATGTAGTAGGGCATGTAAGGACCTAGATAAGAATTGCATTATTGTAGGAAGATTGATACATTAATTAATTAATTGGTAAGTGTTATTAAGTACCTACTTTGTTCCAGTTATTGTGTGAATATACAGTATAAAAATTTTTGCTTTCAAGACCTCACATTGATGCTATAAAATTTATTTATTATGTATGTATAGATAATATGTAGGCATGTATATAGAGAATGAATATAAATAAAAAGGGATTTAATATAAGGTAATTATATATAATTATAAATATTATATATGTAATGTAATATATATAATAAATAAGGAAGAGAGTGTTAATGTTTGGAGGAATCAGGAAAGTCTTCATGTATTTAATTTGTGCCTTAAAGGAAGAGAGGCAATCTGTGACGTGGGATACAGAAGGATATTATAGGCCTGGAGGACCAGGGCAAAAAAGAACAGAGCTGAAGTTGCCAAGAATGAGGAATAGGGAGGAGGTCTCTTTGGTGCATTATTTAGTATGGGAAGGTAAGCAATGTCAATGAGGTTGGAAAGCCAGAATAGAGTTGAGTTGGAAGGTGAGATTAATGTTATCTTGCTAAATGCTTTATCCTCAGGGTCTTCCTGATACAGCCTCTTCCTTGACCTTGCAAACCTTATGATCCCTGATGTGGGAAATAGGGAGGTAACGGGCACTGCTGCCAAATTCAGCTCTTACTATGGATTCTAAACATTTTCTTAAGACAATAGTTCTGGGCTTGAGGTTAGTCCTCATGGTAATGATTCAGGATGATTTGCTCATATGCCAAATTTCACTGGATTTTCTTGATTCCTTGGTATCTGTGAAGCCCAGAAAGTTCATCTACTATCCTTCATCTTGCAGCATCATTAGTTACATTTCTCTTCACCATTTAGGGACAACGGCCTCTTTGTTGTTCTTCACACAGAACTCTCCAAATCCCAAATCTGAGTACTTTCACTGGCCTGGAATTCTCCCTCCTCATCTCTGCTTCCTCGCTTCCCTGGATTCTTTCAATTCTTAGCTAATGCCCCACCTTTTACAAGAAGTCTTTCTCAATCCTTCTTAATCTTAGTGCCTGCTGAGACTAACCCCCAATTTATCCTTTGTCTATCTTGTTTGTATATAGTCTTTTGTATGTTGTCTTCCCCATTAAACTGTTTTGTGCCTCTCTTTTTATCTCTATCATTTAGCACAGTGTCTGGCACATGGCTGGTGCTCAATAAAAGCAAGCCGACTAACTGATTTATCTAACACTTTATGGTTACAAAGGACTTCCCATACATCATTTCATTCAGTCCCCACAACAGGAGGTAGGTGGTGTAAGTATCGATCTCCCAATTGTGTAGTTCATAAATGTGAGCTCAGAGATGTTCAGGGACTGGGGTCATCTAGTTAGTAACTGGATGGGGAGGGAATCAGGCTCAGGATATATGATTATGAATCTGGTGCTGGTTTTTACCAGGGCATAATTGTCTAAAGCATTAGGAATGTGACAATTTGGGGTGAGGAGAGAGGAGCAGAAGAAGAATCTTTTCTGTAAGAAAAGATATACAAATTTGTATTCCTTCATTAGGAACCAGTGGGATGAATTATACATTTTAATGTTTTGAACTTGAACAGAATTTTACAATGAAAAAACAAAAAACAACAAAAAATTCTATTCCCTTGTAGAGCTTTCTCTGACAAAAAATAACTTTGAAAAGTACAGGTCCCATTTTGTTGTGTTTGAACTAGTTACTCTTCCTGGATTGTCCTGAGATAAAAGTCTTTGTTTAATCTATTGACAGGTAAGAAGAGTTTTCAAAGGACTAATTCCACTTGGAGCAGTTGTTTTCATTGTTGATTTTCTATAATACAGATGTTTTTAGTCTAATGTATTCTACAGTATGTATGTCCTCTGTCAGCTCAGGAAAGAATACAAACAGCTGCTCTGTCTTCAAACCAGAACCTCCCTATAAACTAGCTGACATAAGCTAAATTGAGATTCACCCCATATAAAGATTTTAATAAACAAAACTAGCTGGTCAGCACATTGCTCTAGCATATTTAAACATCTCCTATGGTTGGCTTCTGTGTTTCACATCCCTTGAGCTTTTGCACAAAACAAGTCTGGGTTATAAAGAGTCTGAGAAAAAAACAAAACAAAATAAAACAAAAAAACCCCTCAAAACTAACTCAGCCTTCTCCCAACAATAGGAAAGTATCAGAGAGAGGCAACATCAAGTAGTGAAGACAGTTTTGAAATGGAGACAGCATGATGTGGTTTCAAACTTCACCTCAGACACACTAGCTTGAAACCCTGGGCGAGTGATTTAGCTTCACTTTTCTCATCCGGAAAATGGGGTTAATGCTGGACCCTGCCTTGCAAGGTTTCTGTAAGGATCAGATAAGACAACGTATACAAAAATCCTGTATCAAACAAGCATTTGAATGTGAACTATTATTAATCGCTGCATTTCAGATCATCTTGTCCAACTCCCTCATTTTATGAAGAAAGAAAACTGAGATTGAGAGAGATATGATATGCCTTATTCAGGGTACCACAAGACTTGAAGTAACTCATCTGAGACTTAAGCCCAGATATTTTGACTCAAAATCTATTGATTTTTTTTCTAATATATTATGTCCTGCTAACATTTTAGATTCCTAGTCAGAAAGAAGGTAGAATGAATCTATTGAAAATGATAAAGATAAAAATTACTTTGTTCAAAATTTCAACTTGATTAACTTATGTAACCAGTCCCAATCATTGTGAATAAAAAACTGACCTGTTATTCAAATTTGCGGTTTATATTTCCATGAATCTAGAAGCAATGATCATATTTTGTATATTTGTGATTTCAATTATTGCAAACTCAAATATATGTAACTATTTTCTGGGATTTATTATTCGCATTAATTGGGACCTAGCTGCAAATACCATATGGTAAAAATGGGCTCAGACCATTCATGGGTCAACATGAAGACATGAATCTCATTCATTTATAGATTAATTATAAACTCATTATCTCAGGCTTTTTATCTCCTCTTTCCAATCTCCCAAGGTCCTCGAAGATCAACTATTAGTCCTGTTTGCTCTTCTCTCACCATGTTTTTGCCTCTTCTATACAATATTCATTTCTATTTTCCAGCACACACATGCAAATATACACAGATACACACACAAGCACATTATTTACCAGATATATTTACTATAGATATATGAATTTTCTTTCTCTTTCTTTCTTTCTTTCTTTCTTTCTTTCTTTCTTTCTTTCTTTCTTTCTTTCTTTCTTTCTTTCTTTCTTTCTTTCTTTCTTTCTTTCTTTCTTTCTTTCTTTCTTTCTTTCTTTCTTTCTTTCTTTCTTTCTTTCTTTCTTTCTTTCTTTCTTTCTTCCTTCCTTCCTTCCTTCCTTCCTTTCCTTTCTTCCTTCCTTCCTTCCTTTCTTCCTTCCTTCTTTTCTCTTTCTTTCTTTTCTTTCTTCCTTCCTTCCTTCCTTTCTTCCTTCCTTCTTTTCTCTTTCTTTCTTTTCTTTTCCTTCCTTCCTTTCTTTCTTTCTTTCTTTCTTTCTTTCTTTCTTTCTTTTCTTTCTTTCTTTCTTTCTTTCTTTCTTTCTTTCTTTCTTTCTTTCTTTCTTTCTTTCTTTCTTTCTTTCTTTCTTTCTTTCTTTCTTTCTTCCTTCCTTCCTTCCTTCCTTCCTTCCTTCCTTCCTTCCTTCCTTCCTTCCTTCCTTCCTTCCTTCCTTTCTTCCTTTCTTCCTTTCTTCCTTTCTTCCTTTCTTCCTTTCTTCCTTTCTTCCTTTCTTCCTTTCTTCCTTTCTTTCTTTCTTCTTTCTTTCTTTCTCTTCTTTCTTTCTTTCTTTCTTTCTTTCTTTCTTTCTTTCTTTCTTTCTTTCTTTCTTTCTTTCTTTCTTTCTTTCTTTCTTTCTTTCTTTCTTTCTTTCTTTCTTTCTTTCTTTCTTTCTTTCTTTCCATTCTTTCAACACACTATATATCTAACATATATATATATTATATGAATATATTCATATGTATATGCTCACGTGTGTACACACACATACATACATATATAGTCTCTTCAGTTTAATTACATAATAATAAACATGAAAAAGGAAAAAATGTCTTTGGGAAGAGTTTAGTTAATCTAGTAAGGAGAATTTTAAACCAGGTTGGCTCTGGTACAGATGATCCTGAAAGGTAGATTCCGAACCTTGAAAATTAATATTGTAAAGCTTGATCTTGTGGCAAGAAAGGCCAGAAGGAAACCACCTAAGCCCACTTGCCTCATCACTATAGGGAGTCATGGAGTTTAATAAATAGACAGGTATTGAAAGACCAAGTTTATGCATATTCCTACAACTATGGTTTGAGTGGACTAATTTAGAAAAGGTAGGAATAAGAATCATAGGGTCCCAGAATCCTATGAGGAATTAAGTTAAGTTAAGGGTAAAGGAGCAAAACTGTGCCAAAGTTGTCTTAAATCTATGTCAGGGCTATTTAAGGAGCACACTGTGTAACTATATATATATGTATAGTATATATATATATATATATATATATATATATATATATATATATATATATATATATACACATATACAAATACATCTTTATATATGTATATATAGATATGTATATCTATTCATCTATCTACACACTATATATCTAGTGTATATATATATATTCTATGATATACATGTGTATATGGTCACATATATATATGCACACACACATATAGTCTTCTCAGTTTAATTATTGATTGTTGATTTTTTATAATGCAGATGTTTTTAGTTTAATGTATGTTCAGTCTTGTTCAGGCTCCTGAACAATAGGGATTGTGTCTTTAGTTCCTCTGTATACCCTGTAATATTAGCAGAATCTTATGTGTCTAAGCTGCTTTTATTAAGTACTTTTTCAATAAATGGATCAGTAGTTTCTTTAAGCAAGGCCTCAAAAAAGTAAGGATTCTTTGAATTTGTCTTTTGATTACAAGTCCTACAATTATTTCTTCTATGATAAAGTTCTTCTATGTAAATGATGTCATATAGTCACTGTGAACTGTGTTTTTTCACTCACAAACTTCCATATACTTATTGACTTAATTTATTTCTCATTTTATAATGTACATTATGTTTAGAAATTATGAGGCAACATTTCCTTAAAAAACAAAACCAAAAGTAATGCAAACTTGACTTACTGTCCTTGTTCTGAACAAGTAATATTCTAATTGTCCATATGGTAGCACAGTGATTAGGTGTTGGATCTGAAGTCAGGAAGACCTGAAGTAAAATTTGGCCTTAGACTTGTTATGTGACCCTGAGCAAGTCACTTAACTCTGTTTGTCTCAGTTTCCTCATTTGAAAAATGTGCCAGGGAGGGAAATGGTAAACTGCTCCAATATCTTTTCTAAGAAAACCCAAAAGTGGTCACAAAGAGTCAGACAAAATTGAACAAGCCATACCTTTAATCAGAATATAGAATAAGGTTCAAGCCTAAATGAATGAGGATCCCGTTAAGTTAATTTTTCATTGTTTGGTATGGCTTGCTCAATGTGTTCATCTGTGACTTAGATATCATTTTCCCCTGTGTTTTGGCCTGCTTGGGCTCCACTTGCAATCTCTCCTCCTTCCCAGCCTGCATTAGTACTTTCATCATTCTAGACATGATTGTCAGCTGTTGGCTGAAAGGTTTTAAACCAAAACCAAACCCTTGGATGTTCAACTTATTTTTCAAATCAGTGCAAGAAAAGCTTCAAAAAGCCACATCTGCTTTAACCAGGAACTCTTTCATTCATGTTGATGAACAACTTTTCTGTAACTTATCTTCTTTATTTAGCTGCTTGAGAATCTGAGAGTTTAAAAAGATTTGCCCATAACCACGATGTATATATGGGAGGCCAGATCCTCTTGACTCCAAAGCTGACCCTTTACCTACCATATGCCAGGATCAACATGAAGATGAATTTTTAGTAATTTCAATTATCCAAAAATGGAATATCATGCTTTATAAGCTAAGTGATATTCCTATCTCTCGAAGTTTTTAAACAAAGGCTTGGAGACCTATCTGTGAGGGAAGTCATACAAGGTACAGCTCCATGGGGAGGATGGTTGGATCTTTTTCCATTCATTCTTTCTCCTCATATCCCCAGTGTCTAGCTCTGCTTGAAACATAATTGTTGCTAAATCAATACTTGTTGATTGGTTATTGATTAACACTCTTCTGACATAATCATTCAAGGTATACAGAGCTCTCAACAAGTTCAAATTCAGCTATTTTTTAGGGCCCACAAATATTTCTCCTTTTCTTCCTCATCCCACCCCCACTTCGCCACCCTGCCCCAGCTCCATCACCATGTTTATTTCTCTTGTGTATTAAGAACATGAAATCCAGGGAGTTTTTCATTCAAAAGCACTTTGTATAGTCTAGAAGGTAACTTCAAAAGTCACAAAGGCTGCAAGGGGAGCTTGTGCAGTCCAGGTACAAGAGACCTGGACACTTTTATAATGGTTTCAGAAACTATGAGATAAAGGGAATCTTCATTCAGATCTTGCTGAGATTTATTTTGGACTAAGTTTCTTTCTGTGATCTACTTTTGGAAATGACTTTTTGGTTTGAATAAAACAACTAAAGAAAAATGAACTATCACAAGTAAATGGGTATGTGCTAAAATACAGATTAAATTGGTGGTTTCCAAAAGAAGGTTCATGAAAATTTGCCTAATCATTAGGCATGGATTGATAAGTAGACTGCTATTTACAGAGAAGTAACAGTGGAAAAAACACTAAATGAGGTACAGAAGATATGGATCATGGTTTCAGCTCAGGCACTAATTTGTTGTCTGCTCATTCCCTCTCTCTGAATTTCAGTTTCTTCATCTGTAAAATGGATGAGCCAGATGAGATGATATCTCAGGTGCTTCCTAGCTTTAACATCTTTCGTTCACACATAGACCAAAAATACATAGAAAAACAAAAGGAGATATTGATCTGTGGAATTGTTATAAAACAAATATTAAAAGGGAGGCCTGGACAGCCAGTGGGTTTTGGTAATATTGAGACTAAAGCTGATATATTCCTGCAATCCAGTTGTCAGGAAAATGTGCTGGTTGGTTATGCATGGCATCTAAAAGTAAAGGGTTTTAATACACTTCCTTGTTCTAGGGTGGGACGATGGGGATAGAGGAGGGAGAAGGCAGTCATCAGCAAACTTAAAGACCTAATGAATCTAAATTTTTGCCTAGATTTGTTCCCTCTTCATAGAAATAGGGTAAATTAGGGTGGGAAGAGTACCAGCCCAGCTCTGAGTCATAATGATAGTGATGGAGTCAAAACCAAGCAGATCAGTAGATGACAAATGAAGAGATGCTAGAATTTTGAGCCCTCTATACAGGAAGGAACTGTCCATTATTAGGGGTACTGGTAGTGGTGGGGATGGTAAGGCTGTGCTAATAATATTGTTGTTGTTCATTTCATTCATGTTCGAATCTTTGTGACCCCATTTGGGGTTTTCTTGGCAAAGATACTGGAGTGGTTTGACATTTCCTTCTCTAGCTCACTTTATAGATGAGGTAATTGAGGCAAATAGGGTTAAATGATTAGTCTAGGCTCCCATGACTTAATAAGTATCTGAGGTCAGATTTGAACTCATGAACATGAATTTTTCTCAATCCAACCCCAGTGCTTTATACACTGAGTCACCTAACTGCCTACAATAATATTGTATGCCCGTGCAGTTTTTGTTATAAGAATGTCATTTCCCAGCGGGAAAGGTGTGGATTGTACTGAGGGGCTTAAAGACCTAGCCAAGTAATTTCTGACCTTGAGGGAAGAAGTGATTGGATCTCTAGGTGAAGATAAGGGAAAGTCCTTTTGTCTGGGGAATTAGGGGCTGAGGATCATGATAAAAGAGTAAGGTAGGTGAGAGACAAGCATCCACACATGCTCAGATTCATGGGATACTCTTGCCTAGAGCAGGTGCAAGAGATTAAAGATTAGCAGGTGAGAGGAAGAGTAATCAATCTCCCATGAGGTTAGGGCATGCAGACTACTAGGAAAGGGTGGGGAAGGTACTGGGCCCTCTGAAATCTGGGGAAGGCAGTTTTGTGGCTTATACAGGAAAGTTATATTTCCCTGACAATTTTGTCCAGGAGGTTGATGGTGAAATGGTTTAAGATAACCATGTAGGGAACTTTAGAAAAGAAGCTTTTGCATGGATCTAAACTTCCACAGACCATAATATTATTGTTGTTCATTTCATTCATCTTTCAACTTCGATTGCAGAAGCATATTGCAGAAAGTGAGAAAGGAAAGTTATGGCCCTTTACTTTTGTGACTATGGAATTAAAACTGAATAAAATCAAGAAGCAGGCTTAAGGAAAGATGGATGGAGCATGCAATTAAAGACTATTTTACATTATTCAAAACTCTGGATCAGTTTTTCAACCAGTTCTGAATGCATCTAATTAGGACAATAATAATAATAGTATTAATGTGATACTTTAAGGTTGATAAAATAATTCATAAATATTATTTTATTTTATTCCCACAGAAACTAGGATATAGGTGCTAATATTATCCCTATTTCACAGATGAAACTGGGGAACACATAGTATAACTTGCACATCACACAGCTAGTAAGTATTTGAAACTGAATTCAAATTCAGGTCCATCTGACTTAGGGCCTATCCTCTATTCACTCTGCCACCTAGGTGCTTCCTCAAAGCAGTCAAGATTCCTTCTTCTTGGACACAAGAATGTTTACTGAATGTA
This sequence comes from Sminthopsis crassicaudata, assembly GCF_048593235.1. Taxonomy (NCBI): domain Eukaryota; kingdom Metazoa; phylum Chordata; class Mammalia; order Dasyuromorphia; family Dasyuridae; genus Sminthopsis; species Sminthopsis crassicaudata. Next base: position 177,240,810 of record NC_133617.1, on the reverse strand, counting down.
AGCTGAAATCTAGGTATTCTATGTTTTAAGGATTTTTCTGTTTTAGGGACCAATTTAGTATTGCTGTAAAAGATGAAGTTAGTCTACAGTGATTTGTTCTTGATGGACCCATCTTGACTCATAATGACCTCTACTGGGTTTCTCAAAAGTCTCAGTGCAGTTTTAAGCTATTATTATTAGACTATTAAAGTTTAAAACTGCACTAGGACTTTTGAGACACCCTCTACTACTACTTCTAAGGTCTCACAGTATCTTTAACAATATGTTGTTAGATTTTACCAGGAGTCCATCAGCCTCATGGTTTCACAGGGTAAAGAATCTTCTTTATATATTTTTATATAAAATTAGGACATCTTTTACCTTTTTTATGTTCTTTTGATGCCCCTTTTAAAGAAACTGGCTTTGGGATACTATTAGTCTCCCTGGATGATTTCCCAGGCAGCTTTACTTCAGAGAAAATCCAAAGGAAGCATCCAAGAACTGGATACAAGCTGGGGTCAGAATCTGGAGTACAAAGAAGTTATCAGAGCCAAATCACAAGGAAGAGGCTCAGACTTTGATGTAACCAAGAGTCAATACTAGGCAACAAGCAAAACACAAAGTTTAACCTTGTTGACTCTCCCCCCCCCCCCCACATTACAGAGTAATGTCAGACATATAGTTTTTTTGTTCAATTTTATTTTTAGTTCCAAATTCTTCCCTCCACCCTTTCCCCACCCATTGAAAAGACAAAAATACAAAACCCCTCATAAATTTGAGGGCATGCAAATTTCTGCATTAGCCATAGGAATCTACATTTTAAAAAGAAGACTTACGTTCAAGTCATGGCTCCCCTCCTGTATAGCTGTGAGATCTTGGGCAAACCATGAGGAACTTTTTTTTCTTCTTGTATAAAATAAGGATAATCTTTATAATAGCTAAGATTTACATAGCATTTACTATGTACCAGGCACTATGTTAAAGAAATTTTACAAATATCAACTCATTTGATCCTCACAACAATTCTGCAGGATGAGTGTTATTATTATAATAGCTAACATTTATATGGCGTTTACTATGTGCCAGGCATTGTGCTAAATGCTTTACAATTTATATTATTTGATGTTCACAGCAATCCTGTGAGGATTGGAGCTCATTATAGATGGAACAAGCATTTTAACTGGTCCAGAGATCAGGGAAGAATGCAATTGGGATATTATGTTATTATTCAGTCCTTTCAGTTGTGTCCAATTCTCTGTGACTCTCTTTAGAGTTTTCGTGGGGAAGATACTGGAGTGGTTTGCTATTTCCTTCTTCCTTTCCTTCATTTTACAGATGAGAAAACTGAGGCAAACAGGGTTAAGTGGCTTGGTCAAGGTCACATAGCTAGTAAATGTCTAGGTCAGATCTGAACTCAGGAAAATGAGTTTTCCTGACTTCAGACTTGATACTCTATTCACTGTGCCACTTAGCTTCTCATACTAATATGAAATAGATATAGTAGAGAAAATGAGATATTATAATATTACAACATTAGTACAATGATATTTCATTTTCTCTACTATCATTTACTCTAATGTCTCATTGTTATTCAGAAGTGAACTTGGGTTCTCCAAGATTATGCTAACAAAGCACAAATTCTGGTCCAACAATTCTACCATGGAAAGTTTTCAAGTACAGATGGGATAGGTTGTCTATCTGCCATTTATGGAATTGGCCTGACTGAGTATGGAAGAGTTCTTTACCAGAAGGTTGACTGCCAGGTGATTAATGTTTTTGGCAATCAAACCCAATGCAATGGACAATAGGCTTGCCATCAACATTAATGGAAGATGTACTTATGAAAATGAAATCATAGTCTTTGTAGAAGGTCTAAGTGTCAGCACCTCAAATTCATGGGCCTACAAATTTGTTCCTTTGAGAAGGAAGCAGAGTGAAACCTATGGAATGAAATTGTTATTATGAGGTCAAAAGATTGGTTCCAGGTCTTGTAAGGAGCCATTTTCTGAATTGATGCTCAATAGCAATTACTGAGCACCTATGAGATACCATATACTTCTCCAGATGGATTTCATTTTGTGATCCATATCCTTGATCAGCTCCTTAGTCCAAGATAATTCACCATTTTTACTGGCATAGGCACCTAAATCAATGTGCTTGCTCTATTCGTTAGCTGTGCTTTCTGTTTTCATTGGACAACTGGTGGGTCCTTTCCAAAATATCTAGCAACTCTGTTTCAGGTATTGCTTTTTTTAAAAAAAAATAATTGTAAGGCACTGAAAAGAAGAATTTGGAATGGAATGATTATCCACGTCTTATTCATTTAGTTATGACTATGAGACAGAAATCAGAAAATACCCTTTACTTTTATTTGCTGTACATATTTCAAAACCCACACAGTGCAGACATCTCTAAAATAAACAAACTTGAGTTTTAGAAATTTTCTGAATCTTATTATGCCAGTGATTTCTCATATTGTCTTCCAACTTGCCTATTTATATTTGACAACTAACATATGCAAACATAGACATTGTCTTGCAATTTGCTGGGCTGAAGTTGGGGGGATTTTCTTAGCCATCAAAGCAGGTTGTCCCTTTCTGAGGGAACTTCTTGTATTTTTTTCTATTATGTATTATTTCCCCATATTGAACCAGCTTCCATACTCTGCTGGGCCAGTACGTTGAATAATAAAAACGAATTTTGGCTTTGGAAGGAACCTTGGAACTCGTCTAATCCAATTCCCCTTAATTTACCAATGGAGAAATTAAAACGACTTGCCCAAAGTATTAGAGCTTAGTGACCAGAGCCTTTTAGTTTCCAGTTTAGGACTCTTTCTGTGGCTTTCCTCTGTCAGTGAGTTTGGGGATGTATTTTGGGATCTTGGCTTTTGATTTGTAAGGAGCACCTTTCCCCCCCCCCCTTTAATAAGTAGGCTAGCATCTAGAGTGCTAAGTGTACACAATTTCAGTGAAAGCTTAGATATGGCCATGCATAACTAAAGTCTTAAGATGCTTTTAAAAAACCCAATGAATAAGCAAACCTGCTTTTGGCAGGCTTCCAGGTTGTAGATTTGTGTGCAAATATGTAGAGGCCTCTTTGGGGAATCATCCCTTCTATCCTCTTGTAGCCTGCCTTCTAAGCTCTGTGGAGTTCACTGTCTCCAATGGAGGGAAACTGTGCCTTAAATGCCATGTTCTTAGCAAATGTCTATTTTTATTTCAGCATTCAGACAGACACATCCATGGCCTGGAGAAACCTCACTCCAGTGGAAAATGCTTCCCTCTCCTTATACCATCCCCCTAATCCCCCCACCTGCAGCCATCAATCCTCATCATTCTGGTTAGGCAGACTCAGTGAGGTGTAAATGAAAAGAATGTGGTCCTCTTTGGGATACTGGGATTCTCAGGAAGGTAAGCCTGCAGTCTTGAGTGATAGAGCTTAAAAAACATCTCTCCCAAGGAAATTGTGAGCCCCTCTAGAAATTCATCTGGCAATGGGCTGAGAGAGAATAGGACATGACAGATTGGTTAAAAATATGGTTAAAATATTCCTTCCTCAGACGTGATTTTGGACTTGGGAGTGATTATAACCCATAGATACAGACTGCAATTAAACACATAGTGTGTTGTGTTTGAAAATATGCTTATAAATGTGCTTGGTAGATGCAAGATAATGCCAGTCTAAGGGTGATGTTGATACCTGATTGGAGGTGGCTGCTGGTGGTGTCAGGATCTAAGGACACTCAAGAGGGCTTGTGTCACCAGGCAACAGAGTTGTGAGGGAACAAAGGGGCTTTTAGAGGTTCAGTGATAAAAAAAAAAAAGGACAGAAGAACTGTGATAATCAGTTTGGTCTTTTTGCTTTTCCAAACTAACAAAAATCAAGAACTTAGGATAATGAGGGAGAAAAAAGAACCACACCGAGTTATAAAAACACCACAAATCAGCAAGGGAAGACTGGGAATAAAGGGCATCTTGAAAGAGACTTAAATGTTTTTCAGTTGAGATCAAACCAGTAGAATCATATAAGATGGTAAACTTTGAACTTAATTCAGATTTTTCCCAGAAATCCCTCAGACTTTAGTAAAAATTAGGTGTATGCTTCACAGAATTTGAGAACTGGACTTTAGTAACTATCTAATCCATCCTTTCCCTCTATATGGACTACTTGCGGTTACTTAATCATGGCCCTCCCTCTCCAAATTCCATACTTATTTACTGTTGGTCCTTCATGGTTAGAATGCTCTCCCTCCACCCCTCTACCTTGTAGATTTCTTTTTTTTCAACTCAACTCCTGCCAGCTACAAGAAGGTTTTTCCTGCTCTCTTCTCCTATGAAATTATTTGTCATCCACTCTGTATGTATGTATGTGTGTGTATATACATATATATTATATATATGTATGTATATGTAGTTATTTCCATGTTGTTTGTTCCTTTAAAATGTGAACTTCAGGTGGACATGCCTTTCTTTGAATCCCCAGCGCTTATATAACCTGGCACATAATATGCACTTGATAAATACTTGTTGATTGCCTAAGTGACCAACAGGAATTACTACAGTAGTATATTAAACAAGTGAGCATCCAGCCTCTCCTTGAAGAGCTCCAAGAAATGGGAACCCCCCACTTCATGAGATACTATTAGTTGTACTTGTAGAATCCAAGTTAAGACATTTTAAGTTAAAATCCTGCCTGCCACACTCCCCAGCTGAGAGAACTTGGGCAAATGTTTAACCTCCCTCAGAGCTTTCTCATCTGTCAAACTGCACAATAATAGCACCTACCTCTCAGGATTGTGTTAAAGATTAAATGAGTCAACATTATAAAGCATTTTGCAAACCTTAAAGAGCTACATAAATGTGGTAATTGTTGCAATTATTATTATTGTCATTATCATTAACTCAAAAGGCAGCCCATATCCACTTTCAAATAACTCAAATTGTTACAAAATTTTTCCTGACATTGAGCCCAAGTTGCCTCTTTGCATCTTGTACTCATCTCTGTTGTTCTGTTCTTTGGAACCAAACAGAACAGATTCTATGCTGGACTCATTAGGGCTTCCCCTACTTTCAGTTTTATGAGTTCTGGTTACTTTCAGGAGCTTCTGAAGACCTGAAATCATAGGACTTCAGAACCACGTAGTCCATCTAATACCTGACCAGCAATCCCTCTAAAATCTCTCATTAGTCATCAGCCAGTGTCTCCCAGAAGACCCTTAAGTGACAGGAAGCTCAGCTGCTTCCTGAGTCAGCACATTACATTTATAAGTGCCCTTCCTCAGTTCCCCTCAGGGTCAATATTGGCACATTCTTCTGAGAAGTGCCTCCCTCTTCTTCCCTTTTAGCTTATAAGACAGACTTTGACACAGGATGCTAGAGCAGGCATGGAAAATTAACTTTCTTTGGGTCATATAAGTTCAATGAGAAGTATTTTAAAAATCACTGCTGGACAGTGTGAAACCTAATCTAGGTTCTAAACCCATCCTGGCCATTTACTAACCAATCGAGCAGTGTGACTTTGGGTAAATAAAGCAAACTCTCTGTGTCTCATTTTTCTCATTTATGAAATGAGGAGGGAGTAGATTTTAATTTGACTACTATGAACTTTTTTTGAAGTCAATAACTGCTGTTTTCCTTTGTACTACTATGTATTTTATTATATGCATTTAAAAACTATATTCTGAGAAGCGATCTATAGAGTTCACCAGGCTGCCATAAGGATCCAGAATATATATATATATATATATATATATATATATATACATATATATATATATATATATATATATATATATATATATATATATATATATATGTATATATATATATATATATATATATATAAAGTTAAGAACCCTGGAAGCAAACTATGTCTAAAGTTCCTTCTTAAGTTTCTTCCTACTCTGACCTTTGATGGTTGCTTGCTGGTTGTTCTGGTACTGGCCCACCTGATAGTGAGATCTTCTTTCTGACCCTGCCAAATCTCTCCCTTTGAACTGTTTGCTGAGAAAACTCATTTAAAAATCCAAAAGGTCAAATAATTCCCAGAAGAACTACACGATCTACATAAGACTATGGCTTAGAAGGTAAGAGAATCCTTAAGGATTTCTGCTAATATAACTCTACTCCCTACCCTAACCTCCACCTCCTACTAGTCATTTATCTGTGTGATAATCATGAATCTGTTTCTATTTGACTCATATTCCCCTTAGGATAGTAAGTGACTTGAAGACAATGACTACATCTCTCTCCTTCATTCTTTCCAATTCCCCATAGAATCTAGTACAATTTTTTGCCTATAGCTGGTGTTCAATAAATGTTGTTGACTTGCTGAATATTGAGTTTCATCATCTGTTCTGTCTGATGATCAGAAAGCCGGCTTGAATCTATTTAGGGTCCATTGTACTCTTCTATTGAATTTCTACTCCTCCAACCCCCTTCCCTCTTGTTTTCAACTATGACGCCTTCTGACCTTTTTATTTATGTCTTATTTCCTCAATCCGTGGAAGCCAACAGAGTGACAGATTGCTTTCAAATACTCCTTTCTGGTCTATACTCCCCTCTGGTTTATATTCCAATTCTAAGCACAACCTAGACACAGAGACCCTCTCTGCCCTATCCCCCATGATCATCCTTCACAGACCGGTAAGTAGAACGCTCCTTGGAAAGTTCAAGGTGTTGGCAAGAGGCCAGGCTCAGGTATCTGAGAAAACCTCCTTACACCTGCAGTAAAAGTAGTTAGGGCACTTCTCCAGGAAAAATGGCTCAAAGCCAGACCTGTCTTGCCTTGACTGTAGCCAGTGCTATTTCCGCGTAACAAAAACTTAACAATCACATTAACAAGCCATTTAGCAGACATCGTAACTGCCTGGACATTCAGGTTTTCATCAGATTTTGCCTCCTATGACAGGCTCTAAATGAGCCTTAAGATTTAATATGATTGTTTTTGGCTGGTCTGAGCTTCCTGTCTTCCTGGCATACCCCTCTGTCATCATGGAGACGCTGCAGGGACACCTGTTAGAGAGAGCATTGAGTGCTAACATATTTAAAGGATACAACCTCTGGCTAATTAAAAAAACATACTTTTTTTTGTTCTCTGTGCTTTTATTATGAACCTGAAGTGATCACACCAAGTATTAAAATAAAACAAAAACCCTTTTAGCAGTCTAAATCAGCAGACACAAAATAAATTCATGAAAATTCCCTTTCTACATTGTAAGGATGGTACTGATTTCTTTTTATAAAAAAGCATTTGATTTTGTAGAACAATATATAACCTTGAAGGTTATCTTCAAACAAGGAGTTGACACTGATACATACTCTCAAATAGCTCTTTTATTTCCCTATGCCCCATCTTTATTTCTGACACACACCAGGAACCTGAATTTTTTTCTTTAGGATGTTTCAGTCTATTTTCTTCTTCACAACTTCACAACATACAGTAGGAGAAGCATAGGACAGATAAGTCAATGCAAACTCCTTGTAAAAAGCACCAAAGATGCGAATCTATACCTTACAGGTAACTTCTGAATGGCCATTTGGATTAGGAGTTCCCAATTCCAGGAAGACTTTTCCATATATGGCTTTTAATGAAGAGACATTTAGAAAGGACTCCATTGGAAGACATCAGATAGAAAAGAGAGAAATGCTTCTCTCACATGGTAGCTCTTTATTTCACAATTAGAGATAAAACAAAAAATGAAAATACTTCAAGAGTATCACACATTGTGCTAAATCAGTATTAGTTAATGGGCTTAAGCCCAGCTGGAGCACTTAGCTTAATATTAATGTGATCAACTTTTCAGAGCCTCAGTTTCCTCATCTATAAAGGCTGAATAATGGTTCTTGGACTTTTTTGCTTTACAAGATTGCTATAAAGAAAGGACTTACACATCCTTGCTCCCCAAACACTATAGAAATAATAATAGCTTTAAGTGATTCATCACTTAAAAGTTTGCAAAATACTTTAAAATATGTTATCACAGTTGATCCTCACAAATCCCTGGGAAGCTATTATTATCTTCTTTTGACACCTGAGGAAACTAAGACTATGAAAATTTAAGTGAATTGTTCAACATCATACAGCTTATTAAGTTCCTGAGGTAGGATTCTAATTCAAATCCAAATCTCTACCAACTTCAAATCTAGTCATTAGTGTTGATTGGATGCAAACCTAAGGCTGACCTAAACCTAAACATGGCTGACATTAGATCTTTTCATGGTATTTTTAATGAAAGATAAGGACAAAATTAAGCATACACTATGGGGTTGTCTGGGGCTTCAGAGGGGGAAGGAATAATAAGAAAGAAAGAACCAGGATCACAAAGGGAAGGGGGGACCCCAAAGGCAAACTTCCCTGGAAACTGTGTAGTGTGAAGAAAAGGGAATCAGATTTGAGGTCCAAAGGTCTTTTTTTCTACCCTTTCAACTGACTCTCAATTTTGCTCACTATAAGCACTTACTATCTTGTGACCTCTAGCAAATCACTTTATCCCTTTGCTGAGCCTCAGTTTCTGAATCTGTAAAAGAATATTTACTGCTTATATTCCTTAATTCATATAGTGTTGCGGAGAAAGCAATTTGTAAACTACTAAAGTCACTATATAAATGTGAGTTATTATTATTACCGTAGATTGCTTCATAATTTTGCCTAGAATTAGCTCTCCAGGATACAGTTGATGTCAAGGGAGTATCATTTGTTGGAAGCTAGCCTGATTTTTCTTTAGGCCTGGGGTCTGCAAGCCCATATTGATTTATGAAGTTGGAGCTAAGCCCCCTGCAAGAATCAGACACAATTGCCAAAGAAAACCTTGAGGTCCCTGAGTTTTTCCTGCAAAGCTAAAAGTATATTTTCTTTTTCTATTTTTAAAAATTTTCTTTTTTACAATTCTGGACTTAATCACCAAACAATAAAGTATTGAAAAAGAAGATTCCACAAGAAACAATGAAACTCCATTTTATAATTTTTACTCTTCTTGGGAGTCCATAATAAATTCTACACATTACTTTCAAAATTATTCTGCTTGCCCATGCTTCCTTCTGAACTTCTGTACATTTTAAAAGGTGTTACAATAGCATCACTATTTTTTGGCATCACTTTTGCTAATCCCTCCAACTTCTGCCTTCTCCCTCCTCAATGGAAAAGCCAAAGAAAGAAAAAAATTATGTAACAAATAATCATTCATAGTCAAAAGAAACAAATCTGTACAGTAGCCATGTCCAAAAATGCATGTTTCATTCTCTACCTTATGTTCTAAACCTGTTAAGAGGCAGGTACCATGTTTTATTCTGTGTCATCAAGACACATGGTTTAATCATTTCTATGACCAGATTTTAAAAATTCTTCTCTTTTTCTTTACAATGTTGTTATCTTAAAAGAACGTTTTCAAGACAACTGAGTCTGGGACTGTTCACATGGAGGAAGCCCTAAAGCCACAGCAGCAAAAACACAGACAGGTCTGGAGCTCTGTCTGAAGAACCTGGGACCAATTTTCTCAAAAGAAAAACAGAATGAAGGAAATGGGGAGCATGTATGTGTTTAATGGGGAGTGATCAGGGTTATACCTTAGTGCTTTGGTTTAGAGCAGAACTAGGTCACAGAAAGGGTCAGTTTGTCTTAAAAAGAATCAGAATTGTTTTTGAAATGAGATGAAGGCCAAAGACAATCTGGGGCCATGGAACTGGAGGGGGGAAGGGAGATCAGGCAGTAGGTCTGAATTTTAAATAACTGAAATGGGAGTGCAAATCCTTGTCTTTTTGGAGGGGAAAGGGTCCTGCTTTTTCATCCTTAGGGGTGTGCAATTGAAGCCCTCCTTTTTTTTTTTTTTAAAGAAGAAAGTATGAGCCTGTGCAAAAGATCTCAACCTTGACCAAGAGGAGGTTTTTCATATTGCAAGGTAAACTCTGAAAGGGACAGGGGTTACTGTTGACTTTATCCACTGGGGTGCTAGACCCTCTGTCTCTGGTTTAGCATTGGTGCTTGTAGCTCAGCTCTACCAGGGGCTGCCTGTGAAAATAAATCTTGGGGGCCGCCCTCAAGAGCCAGAGCTGGCTCTGACCACAGGAATCGTACTCCCCAGGATGCTGGGACTGCTCACAATGCGATCCATTTATGAACTAGTTGGCTTTACATTAATTAATTCCCCAGCCATTCACCGACAGTAACAATCCCTTCAATTAAAGTCCTGGGCTCTGGAAAGCCCTGGCGTTTATTGGAAGCGACATCTGCATTGGAAAGTGTGACTGTGTTAATATGATAAAGCACAAAGGGGCCCAGACCCTCTCCCCCTCCCAACTCCTCCCTTCCCTTTGAGTGTTGGAGGAAGAAAGAGGAGTCAGCAGATATTAGGAGCGTTTAATTTGTGATTTTTCCCTGGTGGTGGTAGCTTGTCAGCTGAAGTTTCCTCATCTGATTCCCCTCAAGGAGTCATCCAACCTGGTTTAGCCAGGAAAGTCCAGTGCCCTTATGACCTCAAATTGTCTGGATACAAGAGAAGGCTGAATGTAGGTGTTATCCCAGTGCAGATGCTCAAGAATGGATTGCAAAATTTGAGCTCCATCTGGGGAAGCTGTGGCTAGGGGACAGCTAGTGGTAAGATCACAATGAATGGAAGTAATTATTGGTACAAGAATGCCAGATAATTTATTAAATACTTACTGTGCTCTAAGCTCTGGGTATACAAAGAAAGGCAAAAGCAAAGACCCTAACCAGAAGGACATTCTATCTGCAAAGATTTTATATATGTGTATATACACATATAATTAGGTGCATCCAAGACATTGATAAAAGACATGAACTTGGAATTCCTTTGGGCCAGCCCAGGTGCTATTAGAACAGAAAGGAGAAGCAGCGTGATTTCGGGAAGATAGGAACTTTGGATGTGTATCTGCATTTGGAATACAGAGTGGAGCTGTATTCAAATTCTAGTTCTTTTTCTTAATTACTTTACCCTGGATAAACCCCTTAACTTTACTAGTGCTTTGTTTCTTCATCTGTAAAGAATAAAATGAAACAAAATCAATAACAGCATTTCTAGAGTACTTTATATTTTGCAAAGCATTTTATGAACCTTATCTTCTTTTAGCCTTACAATAACATGTATATATATATATATGCACACACATATGTATATATATGCATATCTAGTATTATTATCCTCACTTTCCAAATGAGGAATTGATTCAGGAAAATTAAGTGATTTTCTAGTAGTCTCACAATTAGCAAGATTTAAAGACAGATAACAGTGGATACTGAATATAGAATAAAGTCTCATATTTTCATCTTTTTTGTTTATTTGCTTTTTCTTTTTAATATTTTTCCCTTTTGTTCTGATTTTTTCTTGCACACAAATATGGAAATATGTTTAAAAGGATCACACATACTTAACCTATATAAGATTACTTGCTGTCTTGGGAGGGGGGAAGGAGAAAAATTTGGACTATAAAGTCTTGCAAAAAATGAATGTTGAAAACTATCTTTACATGAAATCGGAAAAATAAAATACTATTGAGAAAAAAAAGGAGAACCTGAATCCAGGTCTTCCTGACTCCTTACCTTAATACTCTATTTACTCTATTATGTTACCTTTTAATTAAGGGGATGGACCTATAAAGTCTTTTGTAGCTTTAAATCTATATAGATCCCATGCTCTATCTGTATTTATATCTCTGTCTAATCAATGTCTTGGTAAACAAATATTTAATATTGAATGATTAATTCATGGATTAGATATGTTGGCCTCCTCAAGATATCCAAGCTCTAACATTACATTACATGATCTTCTCTTTTAAAAATAATTTCATATCCTATTTACAACTTTAACAATGTCCACTACTGGCCCATAGGCTCTTGGGTTTAGAGACTTGAAAGACTTTAAAGGTCATCTAGTCCAAAAGTTCTTAGCCTTTTTTGTCTGATGGCTCCTTTGGGCAATGAGAATAGTGTTGTCAAATACAAAATATAAAATTCATAAAAATGTAAAGGAAACTAATTATATATTGAAATTGTTTTTGTTCAGTCATTTTCATTTAGGTTCAATTCTTCTAATCCCATTTGGTATTTTCTTGGCCAAGATAGAGTGATTTGCCATTTCCTTCTTGGGTTCATTTTGCAGATGAGGAAACTGAGGCAAATAGGGTTAAGTGACTTGCCCAGAGTCACACAGTTAATAAGTGCCTATGGTCAGATTTGAAGTAGGTCTTCTTGATTCCAGGTATGGCAGCCACTCTATCAGTCACCCACACAGAGCTGCCCAGATTGAAATACAGTGATAAAAACAAACTGAAAAAAAATAAGTTCAAAGGATTTCAGATAAAGAACTTTTAATTCTAGACTATATAGTCTAGATTTTATAAATTTGTAAACTGAAGCAAGAGAAATTGTTCAATATCAGACAAGTAGTAAGTGGGTGAAACAGAGTCAGGATTCAAATGTAGAACCTTGATTCTAGATCCAGCTATTTAACTGTGCCCCAAAATATATGCCCAGTAATTAGTTAAGAATGTTGACTTCCAATTCATGAATTCTGGATTGCTATAAGCCTTCAAGAGTTCATTACAAGTTTTCCTACTAATTTGTAAGATTGTTGGACACCAATAAATTTTCATTATTTCATTGTACTTTTGTAAGTCTGGCACTATGGCTGGCTTAGAAAGATCCTTTATTTTTATCCTCAGAATTCAAATAAACCTTTTGCCCAAGTTTATAAAGAGTTTGACATGTAGAATGAAGCTGAATGAGCCTATAATGGATGTCCCAGAGAGAATGTGTTCAGAGTTCTTTTGGAAACTCCCTGGAACTCAAGGACAAAGTGACTCATTGCTTGGTCCATTGAGGATGATGAACTTCCTGGTGACTCCCAGCCATGCCTTGGCCCAATATTGAAAAAAGCCTTGAATGAGACTTGAATCCACTGAGATTTGAATTGATTATACCAGTTGTGGTAATATACTGGGTCATGTTCTAATCAATTTTGTAATACACCCAATAATTCTTTGATGGCATATAATATATCCTGAGTGGTTCCTTGATCATTCTCCCCTTCATGTCTCAGCAGAAAATGGGCAGAGTGATTATTTCCGATAATAGAGGAAACTTCTGACTGTCAACCCACTTTTGTTTTAGCTTTCCAGGTGACAAGATGGGATTTTGGTGAGACACAGACATAATGACAGTGGGTACTCCCTATATAGCATAGGGACTGGACATGTCAAGCTTATATTAGGGCCTCTGGCTTTCCTTGTCTCTGGGTTTCTTTCCTTTAACATTGATCTTGTGAGTGATGAAATCTAAGAGAAGGCCAGTGTAGCAATAATATCTACCGGAGTGATTGTCGTTACAGCAGTGACAAGGAGGAATAGGCTGGTGCCAAGGGAAAAGAGAGTATTAGGAGAGGGGTTCCTGGAAAGGAGATAACAATTTAGCTTTCACCTCTTTTATGCTGAGGTGAGGTAAAATGTAGCAGTGTCACAAAAACTGTTTCAATGAGGTTTGAGTCTTAGTTTTCTAACTGATGGTATAAGTAGTAATAATTTACTGGTCATGTTCTAACATTTTGCACAAAATTCTTATTCTCTTACGCTTAACGTTTTCTTTTTGAGTAAGAATAAATTTGTTCCATACCTGACTTGTCAACCGAGTACCTTTTTTCTTCTTCCGCCTAACCCCATCCCTCTTGGAAAAGCACCAGACTAGAAGTAACATGACTATAATTAGCAACTTTCGTCAGCATCTGAGGTGGGAATGAATATGAGACTTGGGGAGTCCACTTCCCCTACTGAGAAATCAAGCTTTCCTCAGAGCTGAGCCCTAGAAAACTTAATGCTTGTGACAGAGATTGGCATAGGTAACATGTTAGGTAAGCATTGTCTGAAAAAGCATTGCCTGTAGAAGGGACAGCTAGATAGTATAGTGTCCGGTTTTTAAAACTGTGGGTCATGATCTCATATGGAGTTTCATAACCGTATGTGGGTTGTAAAACTGTGATTTGTTATCAGTAGTTTTGATTTGTATATCTATTTTATATACCTGTATACCCAGAGTCACGTAAAAGTTTACTGGGTGAAAAGGGGTCATGAGTGGAAAAAAATTAAGAAGTCCTGGATAAAGACCTAACTTCAAATCTACCCTCAGACACTTAATAGGTCTCAACCTCTGCCTTCCTTACTCTCCTCAACTGTAACATGAAGGACATAATGGCACCTACTATTGTGGGGTTGTGAGAATCAAATGAAGTAATGTTTGTAAAGTAGCACATAGAAGGTGCTACATAAAGGTAGCTATTATTACTATTAGATGGAGAAGCACAGAACTCAAGAACAAGCTGTGTGTAAACTAAGCAATGTGGTAGAATAAGCTTGGTTGGGTTGGAAGTCAGAACACTGGGGTTTGAATTAAATTATCTTAGGGGAGTGATTTAATATCTTTGGGCTTCCCTCTCTTCATCTCTGTAATGTGTAACATTTTATTAGAGTATATATTAATACACTTGGGGAAGAAGACTAAACTTGACATCCCCTGTCATAGACTATACAACAAGTTTTTTAAATTTTCTGATTTCTTTCTGAGTCCAAATCAGATTACATTAGTCCTGATCTTGCTTTGTGACTTTGTCTTACAGGTCAGAACTATAAATGAAAGGAAGAAAGGAAGGAGAGGAAGGCTTAGTTTTATATAAAGGAGAACTTTACGGCAGTTTGAGTTGATCAAGAGTAAAATGAGGTTCTTTGTCTGAATTCCCTGAGAATTCGTTCCCTGGGAGGGGAAATGAGTGAACTCTCCCAAGCATTGGCTGGATAAACATTTATCAGAGATGTTTTAGAGATCCTTCCTGTTCAGGTACTAATTGAAATGGATATCCTCTGAGATCTTTTCCAATGTTCATATTCTATGATTCGATTGTGCTATATAAATGATTATCAGGGGGATTTCAGAAAATCCTGGAAAGACTTAAATGAACTGATGCTGAGTGAAGTGAGCAGAACCAGGGGAACATTGTACACAATAACAGCAGACTTAGTTTTTCTCACCAATTCAATGATCCAAGACAATTCCAAAAGACTCATGATGTTTCCATCCACATTCAAAGAAAGAACTATAAAGTCTTAATGTAGATCAAAACATACTATTTTCATTTTTTTGTTTTTTTTTTCCTTGTGGTTTCCTCCTTTTGTTCTGATTCTTCTTTCATAACATGATTAATATGGAAATATGTTTAACATGATTGTACAAGTATAACCTATATTCCATTGTGCGCTGTCTTAGAAAAGAGGGCAAGGAAAGAAAGAAAAAATTGAAACTCAAAATCTCATAAAAATGAATATTGAAAGCTGTATGTATATTTGGAAAAAAAATAAAATACTGTTAAGTGGGAGGGAGAAAGAAATTCTGAGATTCTGGTTTGTAGAACTTGGTGGTTTTCGGAAACTTGATATTCCAGTCAATCTGACCATCTAATTCTGCCTTATTCTCTTTTTCCTCCCTTTGCTCCTGTTCCACCTTGGCCTATATTTTCCCTTCCTTCCCTTTTGCACTTCTGCTGGACCCCTCCAGCAGAACTTGTCTCATGAGAGAAAGAGGAGGTTTAATAACTTCTCTATAAATGGCCCCAAATCCCTCCCAGTGATTAAGATTAAGGGGGAGAGTGGTGTGGAGAAGAAACATCCAGACATCGACAGAGCCTGCTGGTGCAGGAGGTGAGAGAGGGAGGGAGGAAAGCTGAAGAAAGAAAGTGGCTGAGATTCTGGGCCTCGGGGACCAAATTAAAAAAGCATCGACGCTTATTCCAAATCAGATGAATGTCAGTGGGATGTTTGTCAAACAAACTTGTCATTATTTGTCATAATTTGAGGAAGTATCAGTCACTAGTGACACTTGAGCTTGTAACAGAGTTATTTATAGCCTGCCAGGCTACAGATTTTACTACTGCAGGGCGAAGGTTGCCTGTTGGAACAAACAGCTTTATTTATAATGATTGCCTGGCTATAATTAGCTGAACAGAGAAGAGCTCTTAGCTAGATCTGCAGAAGCCAAAAGGAGTGTGGTTGGGAGGTCAGGCCCCTTGGGTTCTTTCCCCTTCTCCTCTAGTGACCCTTTTTGTGTCTTTGGGCAGGTAGTTTCTAACCTGTGCCTCAGCCTCCCTGTCTGTAAAATGAGATGAGTACCACTAACCCCTCAGATAATTGAGAAGCTAAATTAATTAATTGATTAATTAATTAAGGCCTGCCACAAAGATGTCCAGCCAAAAAATTAGGCAGGTGGAATTTAGCTCTCTCTCACAGGCACATTTATGGACAATGAGATAATTGTAGGGATCTCCTGTGCTGCAACAGAAGATACTCAGAGATTCTCACGAGCAGACAAAGCTCCCAAGTATTGTTTATTGTCTCAGATTTAATTTGACCGACAGCACTAGTCTTTTCTAAAAATAAAAGCTTGTCAGAAATCTAGAATTTTAACTTGTTTCCTTTGTCAGAGAATATAGCCTGTGGAGTGGGGAAGTAGCTAAGGGGGAAAATAAGGTGTAAGGCTGGAATATAAATGCATAAATTTTACATTAAAATACTAAAATATATTTGTCTGCAATGATCTGCTCATTGGGAAACGTCCCTTATGCCCACCTCATAATGTATTGAGTGTCTTCTTGACCTCTGTTATTCATCTTTTTTCTTCCTTTTCCCTCAATTTTGAAATTCCCTGGCAGAATTCAAATGTCATATTCTCTCAGTCTTTCTGTTTTTCTTGGATTTTTAAAAAAGAGGGGCGTGTCAGCTAAAATTATTAGACTTTAATTTGCAAAATTAGTTCTGGTTGTCTTTATTGCTATAATTTAACACTCATAATGATTTTCTGACATATATGTTTTAGCAGCAAGATCTACTATCCTGTTCATTTTTCATTTCAATTTAGCTGAAGTATATTATGCAGGGCAGTACATATTATATAAGAAGCCATATCCCAGGAGACTCTGATTTCACCATTACTGTTTCTTGACATTCAGTTCACCCCAGGATCATTCCAATGGGTGTATACTGGAATTCTCCTTCAAAAAGTAGATCTCTTCTTCTCAACTCCCTTTCTTCCCTAATTTAGAACCAGACCACATTGTAGGGTGACTGTGTATTTGATCACAGCATCAAAATTTTGGATAAGGATGGATCTTAAAGGCCAACTTCTTTATTTCACAGATCAGGAATCCAAGTCACAAGGAATCCAAGAGTCACATAGATCAGAAAATGTTGAAACAGAATTTTAATCAGTTTTCTTCCTGGATCCAAATCCAGTACTCTACCCACCACTGCAGAGTTGTCAAACATGGCTCCTAGTGTGACCCAAACCAGATTCAAGCATAACTGGGAAATATTTAGTGAAATAAATAAAAATACAATAGAATATAGATAATGTTAATATGTAGTTTGCTAAGTCTATATGGCAGGGATCTTTATGTAAGGATTGGTGGTCCCCTTTCTATCTGAATGTCATACCCCTGCACGGCAGCATGCTACATTATTTAACTGTGCACCTAATTAACCGGTAGTCCTTTGGGCTCACTTTAGAAATTGTTCTGGGTGGGGAGGTAGTTTGTTGTTGAGTCGGTTTGCTGAGTTGTTTGAGTCTTTATGATCCCAATTAGAGTTTCCTTGGCAAAGACGCTGGAGTGGTTTGCCATTTCCTTCTCCAGTTTATTTTACAGATGAGGAAACTGAGACAAGCAGGTTTAAGCAACTTCCCCAGAGTCATATAACTAGTATGTGTCTGAGGTTGGATTTGAACTAATGAAGATTAGCCTTCCTGATTTCAAGTCCAGTTCTCCATCCACTGCACCACCAAATTGCCCTTGTGTGTGAGATAGTAAGAGCCTAATGAATATAGAAACGCTAGTCCATAGTCTGTCTTGAGAATGTTATCTCATCTATATTGTCAAGTTAATTATATTTGGTTTACACACTCATACATTGAAAGGTTACAGTATGTTTTTATGTGTGTGTACATATGTGAGATATGTGTACATGTGTGCAGATATGCAACATGTATGTATGTATTCTACAAACAATATTTCTCTATACCTTATTATGTAGATTCTAGAGTTGTTGGAACTAAAAAAAATTAATGTCATTCTTGTGCAGATCAATCTCTTTGAACTTAACTAATTTAGTCCTCTAGTTATAGACAAATAGTTCTTCTTTAGCTCCGAATTTGAAGAATTTGTAATTGTCAGGACCTGTCGGAGTTTGTCCTCGGCTGGCTCATTCTTTGAGAATTCAAGGTCAACTCCATGCTAGAATGGCAAGACTTTAATGGAGGAACTGTACTTGTATGAACTATTTCAATTATACTGATTATTTGACAACATGTAGTCAATTGTGAGAGATAAAATTGTTAGACTGAATTATTTCAGCATTAAGTCAAGTCAATGAGCATTTATTAAACTTAAGTGGTTTGCATGTGTAGACAGAGCTTTGTAGTGATTCTACAGAACAATAAATACTTGAAGAAAGAATTAACTAACACATGTGAATATGGACCTTAATAATCTGAGCACTGATTCTATCCCATGAAAATAGTATATCTACATCATCCTCCCACAGCATTGGTTTCCAAGATTCAGAGGGAAAAATTTCTAGGGAAAAATGTTTCTAGATTAGTGATAAATAAATCAATAAAAAGACATTTAATAAGTATCTACTTTTCATCAGACATTGTACTAAGCAGTGAAGATACAAATCATTACTACTATCATCTTCATCATCATCATCACTAATAGCAGCAGCATTTGTATATACCGGAAAATGTGCTAAGCACTTTTCAAAGAATATTTTATTTATAATTGTAGTACCTGAGGTTAAGAAGTTCACCTAGAATTACATAGCTAAAGAAGTATCTGAGATTCTGTCTTTCTAATTTAGGGCCTAGCACTGTACCATTTGGCTACTCTTAGTTTCATCCCTATAAGGATCCATGTAAGGAAATTCTCATTCTCTCTGTCTCTCTCTCTGTCTCTCTCTCTCTGTCTCTGTCTCTCTGTCTCTGTCTCTCTCTCTCTCTCTTTCTCTCTCTCTCTCTCTCTCTCTGACTCTTCTCTCTGTCTCTCTGTCTCTGTCTCTGTCTCTCTCTCTCTCTCTGACTCTTCTCTCTGTCTCTCTCTGTCTCTGTCTCTTTCTCTGTCTCTGTCTCTCTCTCTCTCTCTCTCTCTCTCTCTCTCTCTCTCTCTCTCTGACTCTTCTCTCTGTCTCTGTCTCTTTCTCTCTCTGTCCCTGTCCTTCTATCCCTCCTCTTCCTTGCCCTCCTGCTCTTGTGCTTGCTCTCTCTCTCTTTCTTTCTTTTCCCTCTCTCTCTGTCTCTTCTCTTCTCTGCCTCTGTCTCTGACTCTCTCTGTCTCTCCTTTCTCTTCTCTGACTTTCTGTCTGTCTCTCTCTCTCTCTTTCTCTCTCTCTCTCTGTCTCTCTCTCTGTCTCTCTCTGTCTCTCTCTCTCTCTCTGTCTCTCTCTCTCTCTCTCTGTCTCTCTCTCTGTCTTTCTCTGTCTCTCTCTCTCTGTCTCTCTCTCTCTCTCTCTCTCTCTGTCTCTCTCTCTCTCTCTCTCACTCTTCTCTCTGTCTCTGTCTCTCTCTCTCTCTGTGTCCCTGTCCTTCTATCCCTCCTCTTCCTTGTTCTCATGCTCTTGTGGTTGCTCTCTCTCTCTCTCTCTCTCTCTCTCTCTCTCTCTCTCTCTCTCTCTGTCTCTCTCTCTGTCTCTCTCTGTCTCTCTGTCTCTCTCTCTCTCTCTCTCTCTCTCTCTCTCTCTCTCTCTCTCTCTGTCTCTCTCTGTCTCTCTGTCTCTCTCTCTCTCTCTCTCTCTCTCTCTGTCTCTCTCTCTGTCTCTCTCTGTCTCTCTGTCTCTCTCTCTCTCTCTCTCTCTCTCTCTCTCTCTCTGTCTCTCTCTGTCTCTCTGTCTCTCTCTCTCTCTCTCTCTCTCTCTCTCTCTCTCTCTCTCTCTCTGACTCTTCTCTCTGTCTCTGTCTCTTTCTCTCTCTGTCCCTGTCCTTCTATCCCTCCTCTTCCTTGTTCTCATGCTCTTGTGGTTGCTCTCTCTTTCTTTCTTTCTTTTCCCTCTCTCTGTGTCTCCTCTCTGCCTCTGTCTCTGTGTCTCTCCTTTCTCTTCTCTCTGACTCTGTCTGTCTGTCTCTCTTCCTCTTTTTCTGTCTCTGTCTCTTTCTCTGTTTCTGTCTTGTCCCTCTCCCATTCCTTGTTCTCAGGCTTTTGTTCTTGATCTCTCTTGCTCTCTTTCTTCTCCCTCTCTCTGACTCTTCTCCTCTCTCTGTCTCTGTCTCTCCTCTCTCTCTCTGTCTCTCTTTGTCTCTTTGTCTCTCTGTCTCTGTCTCTCTGTCTATTCTTTCTGTCTTTCTGTCTCTGTCTCTCTGTCTCTGTCTCTATCCTTCTGTCTCTCCCATTCCTTGCTCTCGGGCTCTTATTCTTGCTCTCTCTTGCTCTCTTTCTTCTCCTCTCTTTACCTCTTGCTCTCTCACTCATTCTCCCTTCACACACATGTATATGTGATACATGTATATATAGACATATACACATACACACATACACATATGAAAAGTAGTGGCCAGTTGATTGACACGCACTTCCCAAAGGCAATGGCATTGCTAACTCTGTGCCCATGGCAAGGGATAAAAATCAAGGTGCTGGTTGGGAGGGAAGGAAAAGGTGTTATTCATATATGAATAAAACAGATGAAAAGATGGCCTGAATGGCTGCCTGGGTAGAAGGTGGAAGAAAATCTGCTAGATATAGTAGACTAGACAAGTGACTCCTTCCATTACCAATCAAAATGCCACAGTCCCAGGCCAGGAGTTTTAAAGTGGAATAGATTAACCTTCCCAAGGGATTTGGGGACATAAATTATGATTACTATTATCATTACAACTGACATTTAATATTATTAATATATTAACATATTATATCAGCATGTTAATAACAATGACATTTATACAGCATTATTCCATTTTGTCTCACAATGTCTATTAAACAAGTATTATAAATATTTTTATGCTGTTTGTACAGATGAAGAAACAGAGGCTTAACTGATTATATAGCTATTCAGCTTATAATTATCAGAAGTAGGTGGGGATCTAAAATCTTTCTGCATCAGAGTCCAGCACTCTTACCACTCTACCGCATTGCTTTTTGATCAAGGGTATAGACCTTCCCCACTAGCTGTCAGGGCATAGGTCCTGTGTCATGCTTCAGGGAACAACAGGAGCAGATGTAGGTGCAGGCTGTATGTCACTTTCATTCAATTCAAGTGTTTATGTATTTTTTTTTACCCTGTAGCTGCCACTCCCTCTTGATACACAGAGTGGTGGGCTCAGATTGGGGAGAGAGGCAAGATTTGACATGTCACAACCATGGGAGTAGAAAGGTCTCCTCCAAAGTCAAAAGCACATCAGGAACAAACCAGGAACAGTTCTTTTCCTTGCTGGAAACAGCTCACCATGCTCAGGAATGTGTAAGCTGAAGCCAGACATTACCCTGACAGGAATGGGTTAATTAAAACTAAGAAGGATCTCAGTTGTGGCAGCTTTTTGCCCTTTCTAGAAGCTCTCCTCTATATCCATATCCAGAGTTTCTACATACTTTCTGCATCCTTTTCTTATGACTAGTTTCTGTGATTGAATGAATCAAATTTTCTACGGAAACTGCATTATTTCCATTCCTTTGCTTGTTTAAAGAAGAATACAGACTCTCTTTCTCCTAGATTTCCTGGGTTCTATTCAAACTATTGTCTAAGGGAATTAATGGGATCTTCAAGAGTAGAAGGTTCAAGATTTTATTATCTATTGTTTTCTTGTTATTACCTACTGTCTGCTTGCTTAATTCTGTGCTGACAGTAAAAACAGCTGTATGTAAGCAAGTATATCTGCTTTTGTAAAGAGCCATCTCCTTTAGACAAAAATTGCATAACTAGGGCTCAGTGAAATATAGCAAGTTCAACAAGTAGAAGGAGATAGGATTTTTTTTTAGAGGATGCAGGCCCCCAAACTGGTTTCTGATCGGGTAACTCCACAAAATTGGACAACTCTTAATAATGATTTAATGCTACCCCATAGAGAGGGGCAGAACTGAGAGATCCCTAAGATCACTTACTCTGAAAACCATCAAGAGGGTAGGCTTTACCCTTCATCAATTATGATGTACCCAAACTATGAGGGTGAATATAGAATTTTCTAAGATATTAGCTATCTATGCCACCTGTTAGTTAAATTTAAAGACCCTTTTATCCAAGGCATATATGGGAGTCCCTGATTGGTGGTTACGTTAGGGATTTCTATTTTGTGTTCACTAGGATGTTAAGACTGTGCTCATGTCAGCTGAAGAACAGGAGAAAAAAAGGATGAAAAATGAAACAAGGAAGCAATCTCTTTCCCTGTGTGGCTATTTAAAAATGGGTGATGCCGTGCTTAGCTTGACATTTTTTTTTAAAGGTAGATGACTTCCCATGTTTGTTTATGGGGAAAAGGATTTTTAGTACTAGTAATATCAAGCTTGTTACCGGGGAGATGATTCCTGGAACTGAAATGTGTTTTGGCCAATCAGTTACAGCCTCTATCCCAGGCACATGATGATTACATATAATCTGAACCTAAGTGCTCTCATTCAAAGACAAAAAAGAAAGGAACAGCAGTGAAAATGTGCAACACAATGCACAAATCTGATAGATTTTGGATGGTTGGGGTTTTGGGGGGGTTGTCCCCCCTATTTCCAAGTATTATTTTTTCCCCTAACTTCTAATGCAAAAGGAAAAAAAAACAACTGCATTAGCTGATGCACTTTGGCAATTTGTTCTTAGAACTAGAATTGGAGAGCTAGAAGAGTTTTTCTTGTTTAGCCCTTTTGGGGCTCATTTTCCTTATCAGTAAAGGGAAGGTGTTGGATTAGATCAACTGAGAAATTTTTTTCTAGCTTTAAATCATAGGATCCTAGACTGAAGGCTGAAAAGAACCTTTGTTGTTTTATTCAGTCACACCTGATTCTATGTGACCCAAAAGGTTTTGTCCATGGGGTTTTCTTGGCAAAGATACTGGAGTGGTTTTCCATTTCCTTTTTCAGAATTTTCTCATTTTACAGATGAGGAACTGAGACAAATAGGGATCAGATGTCTTGCCTAGGGTCACACAGTTAGTAAGTGGCTGAAGCCAAATTTGAACTCAGATCTTTGAGTCTAATCTCCTCAGATTATAGTTGAGGAACTGGAAGACTGGAGGAGTGAGATCATTTTCCCAAAGTGACACAGGTAGAAGGAACAGAAAAAAGATTTTCTAACTTTCCTCTTTCAGTCCAGAATATGTGAAGTGATATGGATATTTCTGCAAATCAGGACACTCTTTCTGATAATTAAAAAGAACTTTCTCTTTCTCTGACCTAGATGTGCTATATTGGGATGTGAGTTAAACCTTTTTGGAGGCAGGACATGGAATCCGTCTCGCCTTATGGTGGCCAGGGAGTTTGTAGAGATTCCACACACTACAGAGTGAGTGTGGGTCATGTATGAGATCCCCTGGGTCTCCTAATTACTAAAATAGGTGCTGCTGCTCTAGAACCACTTCTTCGAAGTATGCAAAGAATGGGAAATATCAATCATCAGCTTAGAGGACAGCTGCCTGAAACTGCATGACAACAATTCTATTGAAGGGATCTTTGCTGTTGTTTATAATCATGGTGAAAAGCAAGCACATTCCTTTTTAATTTGCACTGGCTAAGTCTGTTGTGCTACAGTACTACCACAGTTGTGTCTAATATCAGTCGCCTTCCACACCCCTCCCCTTTTCCCCCCAAGCTCTAGCTGCCTCCTCTCTGTAGTGGTTAGTCTCTCTGCAAATGTTTTTCCTGGAAAAAAATTAAAACATAGCTGCACTTGCTGGCTGGTCCCCTCTTGGTTCAAAACTCTGCTCTATCTCTTTTGCCCAGCTGCAGCCTTAACCAGCCTTTTTCTACCTGACAAAAGCAGATACCTTTGATAATCAGGCCTGCCGCAGAAGCCGAGCAAGCTCTACGTTTGGAAACAGAGGAACATTCATTTGGCTTTGGTTTATCACTGGTTTCAAAAAGAAAAACTGGGATGAATGCAAAAGAACTTAGGGGACAATGGGGAAAAGAAAGCTCCCGGAAGAAGAGAGGAGAAGGAGAAGAAGGTAGTAGAAGAGGGGCCTGGCAGGGATGCTGAACGAATAAACTGGGCTTTCATCTCAGAGTCTGATCCGTTTCTGAACCCTGATGAGAAAGGTCATGAATTTTAAAATGTGTCTCTCCAGCAGACAGCTCCAGTCATGAAACCAAGGCTCTCCATAGGGCCAGTGTGACTGGAAGAGACTTGAGCCTGAGAGAGACTGGAGGGTTAACCAGAGCAAGGGCTTAGACGAATAAAGGGATTGGGGGTTTGGATCTGGGACCTGTCCTCTCCGGCAGAGGTGCTGCCACGTTCGGTGGGGCCGGCTGGTCTTCCTTTTCCCTGCCGATTCTCTCAGTTCTTTGTCTTTTCCTCTGTCTGACATCAACTGAGAACTTGACTGAGCATGTCTTAATGGGAGATCTAGTTGATTATGTCATTTGCATTTCTATGTACCACCTAGTACTGTCTTCCAAAGGCAGCAGCCTGGGCCCAGGCCACCCACACCCACATTAGCTGAACTGAGAATTGTCTGGTGTTTCAGCCAACTACTCAAAACAAATCATTCCCTTCAATGTTGGGGAGGCTTAAAATGTATAGGGGAAAGAAATATTCTTGGAAGGAGTGAGGAGTGAGGGGAGAGAGAGACAGAGAGAAAGACAGACACACAGAGACAGAGAGAGAAAGAAACAGAGAGACAGACAAAGAAGAGAGAAAAGAGACAGAGAAACACAGAGAGACAGAGACAAAGAAAGAGACAGAAGCAGAGACAGAGACAGAGAGAGATAGAGAGAGTCAAAGAGAGAGAGAAAGAAAAGATAGAGACAGAGAGAGGAGAGACAAAGACAGAAACAGAAAGACAGAGACAGACAGAGAAGAGAGAGACAGAGAGAGAAAAAAAGAGAGGCAGAGGCAGACAGAGAGAAGAGACAGAGAAAGATAAACAGAGAGAGACAAAGAGAAACACAGAGACAGAGGCAGAAAGAAAAGAGAGAGGCAGAGAAACAGGCAAACAGAGACAGACAGAGAAATGAAAAAGAGGCAGAGATAGAGAGAGACAGAGACAGAGAGAGACAGAGGCACAGAGAGACAGAGAGAGACAGAAACAGACAGAAAGACAGAGACAGAAAGAGAAGAGAGAAGAGAGAAAAGAAAGAGATAGAGACAGACAAGAGAAAAAAGAAAGAGAAAAGATATAGAGTAGAGACAAAGAAACAGACAGAAACAGAGAGATAGAGAAAGAGAGACACAGAGAGAGAGAGACAAAGACAGAGAAGAGAGAGAAAAGAAAGAGACAGAGATAGAGAGATAAAAGAGACAAAGAGACAGAGACAGAGAGAAAGAGACGGACAAACAGGGAAGAGAGAGAGACAGAGAAACAGAGAGGGAAGAGAAAGAGAGACAGAGACAGAGACAGACAGAGAGATAGAGACACAGAAAAATAGAGAGAGCCAGACAGACAGAGAAGAGAGAAAAGAAAGAGAGACAGAGAAAGACAGAGATAGAGACAGACAAACTAAAAGGGAAGAGAAAGAGAGAGAGATAGACATAGAGAGAAAGACAGACT